>NC_089598.1:13596891-13894391 GCF_019320115.1 Miscanthus floridulus
CGTGTGGAGGTCATCGGAGGCAGCGGCCCGGCGGCGCTTGTAAGGGGTGGGCTGGCGGTGGTGAGTGCGCGGCGCAGTAGAGAGGCATCAGCCACGCGACGTGGCAGGGAGGCAGCGACCGCACAACTAAGAGAGGAAGCCGAGCGCCGTGACTTGGAGGCGGCCACTCGCCATGCCTGGCAGCCGAGCGCTGCGCCTCGGAGGCGGCAAACAACAGGATAGGAGCGACTAGACAAGCGGATAGGAGCGAGTGTACGAGCAGATTTTTTTTTTTTGAGAAATGGACGAGCGGATAGGAGGGGGTTGTTGGGCTGCCGTCGTGGCCCACCAATGCTCCGTCCGCTTCCCAGCATTATCGAAGGGGATATGCAGGCCTACTTTTGTAGTTTAGGAGGGTTGTAAGCAGAAGAACCTCAATACTTAAGGTGGTTATGTAGACTTGTTATTTCAGTCAACGCAGGATGAAGTTCAGTTCAGTCTCATCATCATATAAGATGTTGAAGAGTTTGCTATTTGGAGGCATATAGCTAGTTTGCGTTTTTCCCTGATGGACGAGCTGAAGCAGATCATCTGTACTCAGGGATGATTCAATCAATTGTAATTACACACACACATGCACGAGATTAGCACCAAAATGTACCAATGGATGTACCAAAATGTACACACACATGGTCGTGCTGCACAACTTTGCATTGCCCCGTCTGAGTTGATATATAGCAGTAGTGGTATTAACTTGCACGCATTACATCCTTTGCATTAATAATTGCTTGCCAGAAACAGCAAATATACACACACACATATGCCTGCCCATCCAATGCGGCAATGCATATCCTATATAGGAAGGAGTATGGTTTGGTTTCTCTTCTGTGCCGCCCTCGATCCGACAGCACAAACAACAAACGTGTTCGAACAAGGCCGGACGCGTGCATGCGCCGGCTAGCACGGTTGGCCGACGATGCACTTGAGTGGTCCGGCGAAGCGCGTGAGCTGGCCGACGTAGCGGCCGTGCTTGGCCGGGATGAAGTCGAACTTGTCGTACTTGCGCTCGTTCTGGCCGCCGGACTCGTTGAAGAAGGCGCCGTTCATCATGACGTCGCCCTGCGACTTCCACACCCACTCCTTGTAGTCCTTGTACGGCGTGTACTCCCGCTTGGTCACCTCCTTGGCGTTGGGGTCGTCGGGGGCGATGAAGCGGTTCCCCTGGCTGATGATGGTGGGGTTCTTGTTCCCGCCGATGGCGTACATGAGCCAGTGCGTGTAGTCGTTGTTCACCACGTGAAAGAAGCCGTAGTGGCACCGCGGCATCCGCTGCACCAGCACCCTGCCGAAGTGGTTGAACGCCACGGTGATCTGCATCACCTCGTCCTGCGGGTTGTCGTTGCTGGCGCCGAACAGCATCACGTGGTCGTGGCGCGTGAAGTGGCTGTTGGACACGGTGATCGATGGCCGTCGACCCGTTCACGACGTCGATGAGCCCGTCGGCGCAGGACGACATGGACACGTGGTCGATCCACACGTTGCTGGACGAGAGCACGGAGATGCCGTCGCCGTCGCTCCGCGTGCGCAGGCCGTAGTGGCGCTTGGAGTCGCGGATCATGCCGCCCGAGTGCGCCTTGGCGTCGTGGATGTGGAGGTTGTGGAGGATCACGTCGTGCACGTTCTGCAGCGTGATCTGCGCGAACACGATGTGCACCTGCGCACCGCGCCCGTCGATGGTCTTGTTGCTGGTCACGATCAGCTCCTGCCGCAGCCGGATCACCATGTCGCGCGCGAACACGATCCACATTCCTGGATCACGGCGGGCCGCAGCGTGCCCTTCCGCGGGATGATCATCTCGTCGTCGCTCCGGTCCGTCACCACGTACAGCTTCCCGGCCACGCCGCCGACGGTCTTGTGCCCGAACCCGCGCGCGCACTGCGCCAGGCGCTTCCGGTCCGCCTCCCAGTCGGCGCGGCAGCGCCATCACCGGTCGATGGGGTTCGTCGCCATGCACGGGCCGTTGTACCTCGCCAGGGCACGCCGCGTCGTCACCCTCAGCACGTCCACGTTGAAGCGGATCGTGGCGGCCACGGGGTCGCTGACGTAGGCGGCGCCGTTGCGTGAGCACGCCACCTCGGCGCGCTCCACCCAGTACTCCTCGTCGGAGGTGACGTTATTATTATTGGATGCCTGCGCCGCGGCTGCAACCGCGGCAAGGACAACGTAGAAGAGAACGGACAGGGGGCGGCTCCTTATTAGGGCCGCCATCGACATTGTGTGTGTGTGGACGCCGGCCGGCCGGCTCGGTTGTTCGGCGCCTCACCACGGGAAAGGGCTCAGAGATGTATGTATGGGATGGAAGGTTTCTGAGCCCTCCCCGACCAGTGAGCGGACGGGCGGCGTGCGGCACCTGGACGTAGGAGCGAGCGAGGTGCGCACGGTGCGGTGGTGGCCCGGCACAAGTATGGCTCTGTTTGGCATGACTTCAACTCTGGGTGGAGCTGCTCCACTCTAGAACTTTAGGTGAAGCCAGCTCTGGGTGGAGTTGGAGCTGTCTGATGGAGGTGTTTGGTTGGGAGGATGTCCCTAGCTCCAAAAAAGAGGAGTTTGAGGGTAGATTATCATTCTTGCCCCTGGTTCGACTTGAACTACTTCTCACAAATATGAAATGAAAGTACATGCAATGAAGTCTAAAATAATAATAAATTACATGTCATTTGCCTAGAACCCAAATTACGAAATAAGTCCATAGTTCGAAAATAAGGTCGTTACAATAATCATTGCACTAGTTCCATGCTAGGGTGATCGATGTAGCCATACTATCACGAAAGGTGTCCATAGTCACAAAACTTGATTCCGAAGTTGATCCATCAGAGGCATGTTGAGGCACAGCATACTTGTACCTTTCCGGAATAGTAGGCATATAGGTAGGATCTCTATCAAAATTAGCAAAGTCCACATCAACACTAGCATATTCACGTATGAAATTATGTAGAACCATGGTAGCAGCAACAATCTTCTTTTGTGTGACTATTGAATAACCGGGCATCTTGTAAAGGATTTACCATTTCATTTTTAATACTCCAAATGAGCGCTCAATAACATTACGAACAAATGAGTGTTTGAACTTATTTTGTCCTCTTCTATTTGCCTCACAACCGCCACAAATTTTGGATTACAAAATATCTACTGTGAATCTAGGATTACAGCATAGCTCATAGTTCACTCCCACAAATCCAACCTCTAATCATACTGTGAATCAATTTTTGAATCAAAACTGAAAAAAATACCTTGTTCTGCGGCCGGCGGGGGATGTCGGTGCTGGTGACGGGCATTTCCTGGGGCGGCCTTCACTGGGAGCGGTAGATCCGCGCGTCCCCCGCGCCGAGGAGGCCGCCGGGGTCCGCGGCAGGGGCGGGGATGTCGGCGCTGGTGACGGGCGCGACCGGCTTCGTCGGCACGCACTGCTCGCTCGCGCTCGGATTGACGGCGGCCGGTAGGGGCTAGGGCGCCCGGGAGGGGCTCCGACGTCCGGTGGCGTGGGTGGACGGCGGCTGCCGGTGTGGGTGGCGGCGGCCGAAACCCTAGCGGCGCCCGTGCTTGGGAGAAGAAGCGAGTAGTCGGCGTCGGAGAAAACATGCGCGAGACGAAGAAAAACATGTGTGGGGGAGTCTCGGAGGAAAAGAACGAACCATTTTTTTATGTAACCAATGGCATTGGTGGGTAATTACCCACCAACTCCACGAGGATGTTCAAAAGAGGTGATTCTGGAGTTACAAAAGAGGTGCTCCAAAACTCCACCCCCATTTGCACTACAACTCTATGAAGTTGGCAGCTCCAAGGAGTTTTAGAGCTGGGGTGTTTGGCTGGAATTTTTGCTGGAGTTGCTGGTGCTAACACTGGGATCGGCGTGGAGATACGTGCACTTGGTAAGCGGCAGAGCCGCAGAGCACTACCAGTGTTTTAAATAGCGGGCTACGACGTCTAGCGATCACCTTTCTCAACCAGCTAATTCGGGCTATAACGGCTAATAGCTGCTAAATTGTACACATGACTAAATAGATTTATCTCTACAAACAGCTATATCCAGAGGTAGCGGTAGGTATAGCAGAGACGATTTAGAACCTTGAGCACTATCTGTTCTTCTCCGGTGGGACAGCAGTGTCATCTTCACAATGTCGACCAGCCGATGATGTGCTGGCCCTCCTCTTGGCTTATGCGGTGACTGGCAACAGTGCCTCCCGATCTTATTCCCTGAGTGTTGGAAGAAGGCGGATAGGATCTCTGATGAGTAATAATAATCTAGAGTAAATTCACAATGGTCTTTAAACTTGTATGACTGTGTCATCTAGTTCTCTAACTCTCGTGAGTTAGGGTCAGATAACACACCACCTAAATAGAGGGACTGCCAGTAAATTTTACCTAATAATATAATAAAAAAGAATGCAATTTTAGATAGTCAAACTTTCTTAAGTTGACTAATAAATTTATAGTGGTCCACCGCCTCCAGTGCCACCCGCTAAATCCCTATTGGTAAATAGTATCAACATTTATGTCTCCAAAAAAATTTACAATAGAAATATATTTCATAATCAATTTACTGATATTTATTGTGTATCATAATTCTTAGTAATTTCTTTTGTATAAATTTAGTTAATCTTTAATTATTTATTTTCTTGGGAAATATAATTATTTAACTTTTTTGAAAAATGGTAATTATATTCTTTTTATGATGAAGGGAGTAAGAGAAAGAATCATTTGTTTTATCTACCAATGACAAAAGGGGAGATGCTAATGACAGACGCTAGGCTTGGGTTTGCTCGCCGGGATAAACCATGGAAACCAATTTTTTCTAAGAAAAATATAAATTGGGTTATCTTTCAAAATAAAATTATAAAATTTGGTTTATAATTCGACTATTTGTTTCCCAAAAAATCAAACTAGCAATCTTCGTAATTGTCAAATTGGAAACACGAATCCGACGTCTTGGGCCTTTTTTTAAGAGAGAGAAGGGCCGGCCTGTGACCAGAAAAGGAAGAAGGCCGCACATATATAGGGAGGGAAAAAAAAAAGTCCAACAAACCGATCCCCTCCGCCGCCGTCTTCTTCGGCTCCGCCGCCCAATCCTTCGGCCACCACCGCTGCAAAAGGTTCGATCCACTCCACCTCGTCAAGTTGTATTTTCCACAACCATGTGTTTCACGTCATATATCGCCGTCCTATCGCATCTGCCACCCATCAGGCGATCGTCGGCGCCGCCGCCGCAAAGATGCCGGCCTCGAAGACGGTGTCGACGAGCGCCGCGGAGACGGAGCTAGGCACGCACGTGTTTCACGTCGTCGGGTACAGCCAGCAAAAGGCCATCGGCGCTCACAAGGATAAATCCATAGTGTCCGGCCATTTCTCCGTCGGCGGCCATGACTGGGAAATGCTTCTTATGGCTGATATCTTGTTAGCAGCAAGGGAATGGGAGCCGAGGAATTGGAATTGGGGTAGGCAGCAAGCAGAGGATAGCGTAGAACAGAGGATGAGTACTTGAATTTAGAACAATGTAATTGTTACAGGTTTCTTCGATACCCTCTCCAACTCTCAGAGCAGATACATATACGATCAACCCCCTTACACACGCCACGCTCCCAGCTCCGGTTCAGTGATCACGAGTCAGCGCTATCCTGGGCTCGACGACTCGGGCTGCTGCAGGCCTTCTGGGTTAGACGATGAGCTAACACTCCCCCAATCTTGAGTTGCGGCATGTCCCCATGCCGGCGTCTGGGGAAACTGTTCCTGAAGATGAGCAGCATTCTCTCAGGTTGCCAGAGATGCAGGCACATGGGACCACTTGACGAAGACCTGCTCCACCGGGTGTTCACTGGAAGACCAACGGCGCTGTAGAATTTGCTCCGGCACCTGGAACACAGCCAGCTCAGAAGGAAGTGAGGTGCTCACCGGGCGATGACCTGAAGACTTTTTAAGCTGTGATACGTGGAAGATCGGATGCACCGAGGAGCCTGGTGGAAGTTATGCAACCTTGCCGATGCGCTCCAAGATACGAAATGGCCCAAAGAATTTGAATGCCAGCTTGTGATGTGCGCGGCGAGCTACTGAAGACTCGACATAAGTATGGAGTTTAAGGAATACCATGTCACCAGTGTCCTAATTCTAGGATCACTAGGAGCATAGATCTAGCGGGGTACTTTATGTAAATGGGTGACAAGTCCTGGTACATGTTCTAGACAAAGATTAGAGGAAGAAGTAGAGGAACGTGTCGAACCTGACACCGCAGAGGAGGATCCGCTAGCGTCTGCCATGGAGTCGGTGTCTGCGCTAGGCAACGACGGTTGGGGAAGAGTACGGTGATGAGTAGTGACGACCGGCGGTGAAGACCGATGGCGGCACAGTGAAGTCTAGCGTGGTGGCCATCCTTCGGTGTCGATGCAGAGGCGGCACGGCTAGTGGCTTTTCGTCACTGGCTGCGCCCCTCTAGATCGGATTAGGATTTAGGGATTTCGGTGGGGAGCTCGGCTCAGGCGAACCTCGTAACTTGAGCCGCTGGTCCCCACCTCTATTTATTGCGCATTGTGACAGGGGCCCTTCAGCCATAGTGGGCTGGGCACCCCCGATCAAGGCGCGGATCAAAGGCCCAATTGGGCCGTTGGGCCTAGTTTGGGATTGAGATTAATCTAACAATCTCTCCCTTGATCTCCTACCATCTTTTAATTTTATATCATTTATTTTTGTTTATTCCATTACAGATTAGCTCATAGAGTATGTCTCATTGTTATGGTCCATTGTCGATAGATTCAACAGCTACAACACGTCACTCTGTTCTTAAATAGATACTTATCTTTAGGTCTTCTTTTGTCCAGGAATTATAGGCTTTTCCTTAAACTCATGCCGGCTACATATTCTCTGAACACATTGGGCGGTAAGCCTTTTGTAAGTGGATCCGCAAGCATCTTTTCAGTACTTATGTGCTCAAGACTTATAACATGATCTCGGACTTTATCTTTCACAACATAATACTTTATGTCAATGTGTTTGGCAGCATCACTTGACTTATTGTTGTGAGCATACTGTACTGCCGGATTATTATCGCAGTATAACTTAAGTGGTCTATAGATGTCGTTAACCATCTTCAAACCGGGTATAAACTTCTTTAGCCAGTTCACCTGCCCCATTACCTCATAACACGCTACAAACTCGACATACATTATGGACTATGTAGTGACAGTTTGCTTTGAGCTTTTTCATGAAATAGCTCCCCCTATGAGAGTGAATACATATCTAGACGTGGATTTTCTATTATCTCCCGCATAATCAGAATCTGAATATCCCACTATATAGAGTGAATCAGATCTTTTATACGACATCATAAGGCTTTTCATTCCTTGCAAATAACGTAAGACTTTCTTTACTAATTTCTAGTGTTCTGTTCTAGGATTGCTCTGGAATCTGCCAAGTAACCCGGTAACAAATACCAAGTCAGGGCGCGTATATACTTGAGCATATTTCAAGTTTCCGACAGCTGAAGCATATGAAACCACTTTAATTTGATCAATCTCATATTGGTTCTGGGGGCATTGAAAATTCTCATATCTGTCGCCCTTGACTATAGGAGCAGGTGAGGGACTATATTTGTGCATACTAAATTTCTTTAAGATCCTTTCTATGTATGTCTTTTGTGACAGTCCTAATACCCCTTTACTTCTATCTCGGTGAATCTCGATCCCTAGAATGAATGAGGCTTCACCAAGATTTTTCATATCAAATTTTGAGGATAAAAACTTCTTTGTCTCTAGTAGTAGACTGACATCACTACTAGCAAGTAAGATATCGTCCACATACAGGACAAGGAAGATAAACTTCCTATTCTTAAACTTTGCATAGACACAATTATCCTCTACATTCTCTTTAAACCCAAAATTCCTTATTGTCTGATCAAACTTCAAGTACCACTGTCTTGAAGCTTGTTTTAATTCATAAATGGATTTCTTTATGCGGCATCCCGTTCGTTCTTTTCCTTCCATGACAAAACCTTTCGGTTGTGCCATGTTAACATTTTCCTCCAAGTCTCCGTTGAAAAATGTCGTCTTTACATCTATCTGATGTAACTCTAAATCGCAATATGCCACTAATGCCATTATGATTCTGAAGGAATGCTTACATGAGACTGGAGAAAATATCTCATTGTAATCAATCTCTTTTCTTTGCGTAAAGCCTTTTACCATAAGTCATGCTTTATATCTGTCTATATTCTTTTGAGAGTCAAGTTTTGTTTTGTAGACCCATTTACAGCCTACTGTTTTGGCTCCTTTAGAAATTATCTCCAAGTCCCAAACTTTATTGGCATTCATTGATTTTATTTCATCTTCCATGGCCTCAAGCCACTTTGATGAATGATCACTTCTCATGGCTTTTTCAAATGAGGTGGGATCATCCTCTATTTGAAATTCTTCAGTGTTGTATACTTCATAGTCAGCAGGAATAACTAATTTTCTAACTCTTTGAGACCTTCTGGGGGCCTTCACATTTGGCACATCTTCTGTTTGAGACTGTTGTTGCTCCCTCTCATGTGTGGCAATAGGTTCTACAGGATCCAGAAGAACAGGTTCCTCATCATCATTCATTGTTGCCACAGGCGGAATAACAACAGGTGCTGGCATCACAGTATCTTGCACTATTAGTGCAGCGACAACAGGTAGTGAGAAAAATGGCTCATGAATCATTAGAGTGGACGCATACATCCGCTTCTCTTCAAGGTTAATTTCTTGAGCTACCATGCTCCTCCTCATCATTTTATTCTCTAGGAAGACAGCGTGTCTCGTTTTCACAAACTTTATATGTTTGTCTGGATAGTGGAAACGAAAATATTTTGACTTTTCTAGATAGCCAATGAAATGACAACTTACTATTTTGGAATCTAGCTTCCCAATATTTGAGTTAAATACTTTAGCCTCAGCAGGACTTCCCCACACACGTAAGTGGTTTAGTGAGAATACTCTTCCTGTCCACAACTCATATGGTGTTTTGGGCACCGACTTACTTGATACTCTATTGAGAATATGAATGACGGTTTTTAACGCTTCCATCCACAGGCTTAACGGTAAGGTGGAGTAACTTATCATACTGCGCACCATGTCCATTAGGATATAATTGCGTCTTTCAGCTACTCCATTCTGCTGAAGTTCACCCAGTATAAAATACTGGGCTACTATACCATTTTCCTGTAAGACCCTTGCAAAAGGTCTAGGAACTTGGCCATATAGGGTATGCCGACCGTAGTACTCCCTCCCATAGTCGGACCTGACTATCTTAATCTTTAAATTGTATTGGTTTTCAACTTCTGCCTTAAATATCTTAAATTTATCCAATGCTTCTGTTCTTTCTTTGATTGGATAAATATAGCCATAATGGGAGTAATCATCTGTGAATGTTATGAACGAATCATAACCATCCACACTCTTTATAGGAAAACAGACCACAGATGTCTGTGTGAATAATCTATAAAATTCCTACGCTTCGTTTGTCATCTTTCTTAATTCTCTTCATATACTTTTCTTTATGCATTCTCTGCATTGTTCTAAATCTGAGAGCTCCAATGGAGGAAGAATATACTTTCCTTTATGCATTCTCTGCATTGTTATAAATCTAAGAGCTCCAATGGCGGAAGAATGTCATTCTTAACTAGTCTTTCTATTCTCCTCCTCGAAATATGGCCTAAACGATAATGCCATAATTTCGACGACGCATCATGAGCTCTCTTATACCACCATTTCCAGAGTAACTCTTTATCACCAGCTGCTTTATCAGCTGGGTAGCATATGTCTTTGAAGAGTCAGTGAACTGACTCTTTATTCTATCGATGTACTCGGTGACCATGTCATACTCTGGGATTGAGCCTATAATTACAGTCTCAATCGTGTTCTTTATCACAGCCAAATATTTCTTGTTGGTAGTGACCCACTTCCTATGCTCAAGATCATAGGACATCTTTTGGGATTCAAAATCCCTCTTTAGTTGCCCAAGCGACATCATCCTCGTTTGTCTCCCTCACGGTGCCACAGGCTCAGTAAAACACGGTGAGGTGACTACTCAGTCCACCTTAGACAAGATGAAGGCCAGGTCAAACTTTTTCTTAACTTAAAAAATAACAACAATTGTATGCCTTAATTTCAACGTTGATCAAAATTAAAATTTATAACTATTCTTATACACTAATTCTACATCACCGTTGGACAGAAATAGAATTAATGCATAAAATCATTAAAATTTACAACTATTCTTATACACTAATTCTACATCACCGTTGGGCAGAAATAGAATTAATGCATAAAATCATTAAGATTTACAATATTATTATTGACAATGTTGGTCAGAAAATAACAATATCATAATCATGTCAAAATATCTGTTTCTCCAATTAAATATCACGTTGGTTCAAAAATAACTAGAGAATAAACAATTTCTTTAGCAGCGGAAACATGAAAAAATTCATTATCTATTTTTCAGAAGCATTAAACTTTTCTCAAATATTCTCTGAAAAATTATCCCGTTGGTTCAAATTTTAACAGAGATATTTAAAGTAGACAAATATCATCAAAATCTGCTTCTGAAAATTAAATAAACTCGATACTTTATTTACGGTTCATTGTGGCCCGGCCTGCAGCTACAGTACGGCCCGGCCTGCCACAGCAGCCCACGCACACGCTGCCCACACCTAGGCCGCAACCTAGGCCTGGGCCGGTAAAGTGGCCTCCCGTTCACTCCCGCCTAAGCCTGATTCTAGCCCGGTTGATCTGCGCTGTTTGTTCTGATCGGACGGTCGCGCGCGTGGATAGGGAGAACAAAACCCTGCCTGTGGCCGGCCTTCCTCCCAAAACCCTAGCATCTTTCACTCTACTCCCCTTCCACTCTCTCTTGCCGAGCGGCGACAGCGGCGGCGGCCACGGTGGTCGTCGGCGCCGGTGAGGAAGACTGCCACCGGACCATGTTTGACTCTCCTTCCTCCTCTTCCTTTCTCTTTCTCAGCCCCGCGAGCTACAGAGCACAGCCGAGCTAGCGAAATGGTGGAGCGAGCAGCCATGGCGCCGTCGCCGGCCCCTCACCGGCATGCGTGCTCCCCAGTGGGTGAGCATGCCGTCGTCGAGCGGCCTGGCCGCAGCGCCCTTTTGGCCAGAGCCCAGCGAGCAGCGCCCCTGGCTTGGCCTTCTTTTCCCCTCACGCCGGCGAGGCAGTAGCGCTGCGCAGCGGCGAGGTAAGCCAAAATGGCTCTTCCTCTTCTCCCTTTCCCCTTCTTTCTTCTGGGATTAACCTGATTTGGGGATGGGATCAAAAATTAGGGTTAGGGTTTCTTTTCCCGATTCAATTCGTTCGATTCGGTTCATCTTTTTGATTTGATTTCTTTTCTATTTGTACCCATACCGAGATCTACTCAATAGAATCTGGCTGGTTGTTCCCCTTTCACGTTGCGAGTTAGGGTTTGGGTTTGACTCAGTGGAGTCACCATTACGTGCTGGTAGACGAGAACTTGATGAGGAAAAGCGCCAAGGAAGGGATACTGTAGAAATGCATCACTCAAGAAGAGGGTGTAAAACTACTCCTTGAAATACACTCTAGCTCCTGTGGCAATCACACGGCCTCTAGAAACCTAGTCGGCAAAGCTTTTTGAGCTAGTTTTTACTGGCCCACGGCCATCTCCGATGTAGAAGACCTCGTCCGATGTTGTGAAGGTGTCAGTTTTTTGCCAAGCAAATACACATGCTGGCGCAGGAATTGCAAACCATCCCAACTTCTTGGCCTTTTGCATGCCGGGGACTGGACACGATTGGGCCTTTCAAGCCTGTGCCAGGCGGTTTTTGGTACATATACATCACCATTGACAAGTTCTCCAAGTGGATCGAATACAAGCCACTGGTTTCGGCCACTGCAAAAACGGCAGTCGAGCTCTTCGAAGATATCATCCATAGATTCAGTCTCCCAAACAGCATTATCACCGACCTCGAAGCTACATTCACTGGTCACCATTTTTGGGTCTTCTATGAAGACCGATGCATCTCAGTCAAATACATCTCTGTTTCCCATCCTAGAGCCAACGGCCAGGGCGAACGGGCGAACGGCATGATCCTTGATGCCCTCAAAAAGAGACTATACCAGAAAGAGGAAAAGCATCCGGACAGATGGCTCAAAGAGCTCCCAGCTGTGGTCTGGGGATTGCGCACTCAAGCTAGTCGCAACACCAGTGTCTCTCCATATTTGTTGGTCTATGGATCAGAGGTCGTACTTCCCACAGACATTGCCTTCCAAGCACCAAGAGTAGAACATTATAATGAAGAGCAAGCCGCAGCTGTTCGAACAGATGATGTCGATAGGGCCGAAGAAAAATGCCTGATCACTTGCATCCGCATAGCCAAATACCTAGAAGGCTTGCAAAGATACTATAATCACAATATCAAAGGTCGTTCATTTGCGGTCAACGACCTTGTTCTTCGTAGAAAGCAGAAAACCGAAGGGATGCACAAGCTCTCCTCCCCCTGGGAAGGGCCTTAGTTGGTCAAAGAGATTACCCAACCAGGGTCTTATCGGCTATGTGACATAGAGGGAACTGATATCCCCAATTCGTGGCACATCAAGCAACTTATACGTTTCTATTCTTGAAACGCTCTAGATATGTACTCTACACTCCATAATGAATGAAGTTTTTTTGTCGCTATAATTTGCCTCCATTATTTCTCTGCTCTAGTTTAATCTCCATTTATGATTACCAGCTCTGAGCTACTCCTTAACAAACTTTGACATTTATATGTGATCTCCATAAATGCTCCACCCTGTTTCTCCATACTAAAATATCTCTAAGATATTTCACCAACCATCGAGCAGCACACGTTCCGCTCTGTGTTCTTTGGAGAAAACACTGCCTCTGATCTCTCCCTACACGTGCTACGAGCTCCAGCGCTCTATGTTATGGGTGGTCAGCTATGGTTCCTCGGTCACATCTGTTCCTCCTACACGTGCACAGGCTCCAGCGCTCGACGTTATGGAATACAGGCTAGCCAAGGCCAAGAGCTCAGTAACGAACTAATTGCTCGGACGCAACTTATACCACGTATAAACGCATTAGGGTTAACAATACATCTATTTTTCACCGAAAGTGCTAGCAAGCCACATAAACATGCATACAATGTCTACTTACAACATTTATACAAATACATAAATGTTTGTTTATACCCTCGCGCATTTAACTCTCCTCTCCAGTTGTTCAATATAGGTCCCTCTCCACTCAGGCTATTAGGCTTGGCCATCACCATCTACCTCACCGAACAAATCAATGTCGCCAGCCAGCTTCTTTGTCGCATCCTCCACCTCATCCTTCAGCTGCTCCTGCTTTGTCGCACCCATCCCTCTGGCAAATCTGACCCCTATCGCCTAAAGATTGATTGCATGGTAGTGGGACCAGACCACCTCTAGGGCATGCATCATGATGGAGACAGCGGTGTCGCGGTTGAAGCCTTTGAAGTTCTCCCATGCCGCCTTGCACCTATCAATGTTGGCATCTAGACGTGGCGGCCTATCGTCGAGCTGAGGAGCTGCCTCCATGTCGATACAGTCGAGCACCGGCCTAACTCCAGCCACCATGGAGTCAAGTTTTCCCCTTTGGGTTCTTGCCTCTAGCTCTAGCACATCGAACTACGCCCTGGTCCTTTGACGGTATTCTACAAACACCAAATGGATCCATCAAATGAAGAAATCATTTCAGCAACAACTCTGACCATGAATTACTCACCTTCTAGATCCTCGACCAGTTTCTCTGCTGGCCTAGATGCCTTCTCCCTCTCCTCTTGTAGTTGACCAATGATTTCTCACAACCGGCCAAGCTCCACATCTTGCTCTACAAACATAATGGTCGACAACAACATCAAGACTGTTTGGTAATGCAGAGAAATTCACCGATCCATAGTACATTTCTTCTACTCAGAGACGCCTCTTAGCTGCTCAAAGGTGCGCTCCAGCTACTTGGAGCTACCTCTTAGCTATTCAGAGGTGCGCCCAACTGCTCAAAGATGATCTTTAGCTGCTCGAATAAGGCACCCTTCTGGTACTCTAGGTCCTTGGCGTTTGATTCAGCAAGATCCCTTTTGTGCTGGGCCCTCTAGACGTTCTTCTCCATTAGCTTCACCGCCTCCTTCAGCTTCTCATTCTCCTTGGTGAGGGGCTCCATCCTCTTGATCAACTGCTGCCATTGTATAGCAGTTCATGCTATGCCCTGCAAAGCACCAAGATTATAAAGGACCATATTCTCCAACACCAAAGACGACACCACTAACGCAATACTAGCCTCAATTTGCTTCATAGCTGTGGAAAGGGTGGACCATAGCCTCTTCACCTCCTTGGTGGTGTCCTCCTCCTCCATGACCACAACTTCCTCCCCTCACTTGTGGACGATGCGGACGGCTTGAGGTCATGATTCTTCATGCTTAATCTCCTCGACCTCGTCCTCTTCCTCCACAGCCGATGGCACTGCCTGGGAGCTCGGTGGCCGCACACAGCGATCGACCATGCCCTATAGCATCTCAGGGCACATTGCTTGCTCCTCCGACACTGCTGGCCTCCGCACCGCCAATTTTGACGCTGCCGACCTCTACGTCGCCGATTCCATCGTTGCCAGCCTCCGTGCCACCGATTCTAGCACGACGTCGGCAGCTCCCGCTACTGTCTTTGAAGACTTGGTGGCTCCTGTCATTGCTCCTAGCATCTCTGTCGACTTGCCCACCATTGTCACCAATCGCTCTCCACTGCCAACTCCATCAGTAGCGGTGGTCGATTCCTCTGTAGACCGATGAGCGCCTGGGGACTCTGGGACGGAGTCTGCCCGTAATGTCTCCACACCAGGAACAACTCCCTGCTGCTCAACAGTCTGGCCCGAAGGATTCAGATCCTCTGCATGCCTCGTTCTGCATCAGATCAGCTCATTGATCACCATAACTATAAAGATCGAACAACTACCAATTCCAAGGCAAAGATACTTACACATCAGCTTCCTAGTAGACGGTTCTGAACCGGTGCTGCCTCCCCAAGCACCCAAGCACTGCTCTGGGGTCAACCTGCATGGCCTAGGCTGGAGGTCTCATGGCCTCCGCTGTCAGTGTCTTCTCCACCTGCTGCTCGAGGACTCCTTCCCCTCCCTCCGATTGCACCTCCACGCGCGTGTTGCATGATGATGCTTTAGTGCTCGGAGGGGGGCTCTTGGAGCCTCGTCATCGTCCATCCACTCGGATATCACCGCACTCTACATTCGAGTGGTCCGATCACCACAAAGTAAGATGTCGCTCGGCTTACGGAGAGCTACATCCACCGTTCTTCTCTTCTTTCAGGCTAGCTCGTCATTCACTACCCTTTTCCCTAAACCTTCTCCGATACTGGGGGGGGACTCTCCTTCTGACTAGCACCTCCGCCTCTAGATTTGGACAAGACACTTTCTTCCGGCTGAGTGGTCGACCTGGTGTCCACTGCCTTTGGCCAATCGCTCCTCGGCACGCCCAAGAAGTATGCCACCCGTTCCTGCAAATGGATCTTTCCACAAGCAAATCAGTCCACTACTCGGCGCTGACACTAGATAAAAAGCACTAGGAACAATAGTCAAGATTTTTACCTGAGGTGGTGGGTTTGTACAGTTGAAGGCTCTTGGCTGCCCTGGCACACTGAATGACACGTTTGGAGTGAATAGTTCAGTGGCTCGGCGTAGCATAGCCTCCTTTGTCAGTCTCTCCATCCTCTCCCGAGTGCCGTCAGTATCTCCCTTGAAGTCAAAGCCTAGATGAGCCCTCTCCTTGTAGGGCTGGACATGGCGCACTATGAAGCTCACCGCCACCACCACTCCGTTCACCTTCATGCCCCTCATTAGCATGAGGAGCTCCTTTGATTCTTTGGAATCTAGCCGACGTCGCATCAGATGGCAGGATGACTCTGCTTCATGTAGAACCACCTAGCATTCCACCCCTTCAATGAGGTATTCAGTGGTACAGTAATGTACTCGCCCGCCATCCCATCATGGAGCTGTAGATACACACCGCCAACCACTTTGGAACCGCCCCTCCTTTCTTCTTGAGCCAGAAAAGGTGTCGAAAGAGATTGAAATGGGGAAGAATGCCAAGATAGACCTCACAGAAGTGGATAAAAATAGAGATGTGCAAAATAGTGTTTAGACGAAGATTACACAGGCTCACTCCCTAATACTCCAACATATCCTACAAGAAAGGATGTATCGGAAGTCCTAATCCACGCTAGAAATAATCTTCAAACACAACAAGCTCGTCGGTGTGTGGCATCGGATAGGGCTCACCGTCAGCTGGACACCATCCAACGGTGATACGGTTAGGAAGAACGCCTGCCTCGACCATCTCGTTGAGCTCTGTCTCCCCCATGAGTGATGGTACCCATTCATTGTCATGGCTCACCCCGACGGCTGCCTTCTTTGGGTTACCACCTCCCCTCTTTGGCGCCAACCCTCATATCTGGATCGGAATTGGCCTTTTTTCGCAAGCTTTTTAGCCCTAGTGGCGGAGCGCGTGTGAATGCGAAAGGAGGAGTGCGAGGCTAAGGAGGAAGACGAAGTGGCAAAGTGGCAAAGGTGGGAGCGCGGAGTGCGGTGATGCAGTTATAAAGAAACTGTACCCACTTTTTGCATTCAAGGGTTTTTGGAAAACCGCATCATATTGATTTGAGCCTTCTGAATTCCCCAAAGCAGCATGGTGGGCCATTATCTAGGCTTCCACACAACTATGGACCATATTGCTCATTCTTCGATGCAACTTGGTACTGCACATCAAATATTCGCCAACTTCTCCACAATACCATCAAGGCTCAATAATTTCTACTGTATAGCCATTACTCCGGTTTTTTCTCCACGATTTGAGTAATCGGTACTTCTTGATTTATTTGAGATTTCCACAAGTGGCTCAAGGACTATGTCGTCATTATGACTCGGTTTCTCACCACACTGGGGACTTCTTCTGGTTACTATTATTTCTGACCCTACACCACGTGACCACTATAGGGTCGAGATGACGACTAGAGGGGGGGTAAATAGTTGTTTCTAAAACTTAATCATGTCGGCTAACCGAAACACGTGCGGAATTAAAACTATCGGTCTAGCTAAGACTACACCCCTCTATCTATGCTCTCTAGCACCTTGCAAAGTTCCTAATTAAGCAACAAAGGTGACGGGCTAACTAGAGCTCACCTAACCAATTCTAGGAGCAAGGTCACACAAACCTATGCCACTAGTATTTCAAGCAATGAGGGAGCTCCTACACATACTAGTAAGCAAAAGCACAAAGCCAACTAAGCTCACTGGCAATGCTCAATAACAAGACAACCAATGCCAAATTAGAGAGCATAAATACTTAGCTACATAAACTAAGCAAAGTGACTAACAAGGTTACACAAACCAAATTAGCCACGCAAGGGAGCTACTTCTATGCTACACAAGCAAGAAGGTAACTAGTGAGCTACACAAGCTAACTAATTACAAGAGCAACTACATAAGCACAATGTATATAAAAACAATCACAAGCTTGTGTAAGGGGATTGCAAACCAACGGGAAGAACAAGGTTGACACGGTGATTTTCTCCTGAGGTTCACGTGCTTGCCAACACGCTACGTCCCTATTGTGTCGACCACTCACTTGGTGGTTCGGCGGCTAATTGGCATCACCCACCAAGCCCATATGTCGGGCACCGCAAGAACCTACCCCAAAAGTGAGGGTAGCTCAATAACACGCTCAACTAGAGTTGCTCTTTGTGGCTCCCGCGGGACGAGCACAATGCCCCTCACAAAGCTCTTCTCTGGAGCACTGCACAAGCTTCTTGCGGGCTTTGACAGAGACCACCACCAAGCCGTCTAGGAGGTGGCAACCTCCAAGAGTAACAAGCACCACTAAGCCTGGGCGTTTGGGTTACCCGATTTTTTCAGGTCGGATAATTCGGGTAATTCAAAATTCGGGTAATAAAAATTGCTACCCGATATTACCCCAAAAAAAACACTATCCGCAAATTCGGGTACCCGATAATTCGGGTTCGGGTTCGGGTATTACCCGATATACCCAAATTTTTAGAAAACAACAAACTACACTAAATTTTAGTAGCGATCTATACATAATTTCAGCAGCAATTTGTATAGAATTTCAATAGCAATTTGTAGAGAATAATATATTACCGTCACTCATTCAAATAGAGAGAATTATATTCTAATAAAGTGATAAGTTAAATGGTTCAGCTAACAACACATGATGAATACAAAGACAAAACAAATCTTTGGGTAGTTCAGGTAGTTTGGGTACCGGGGGATATTATCCGAATTACCCAAACTAATTTCGGGTAATCAAAATCGCTATTCGAATTTGGGATCGGGTACCTCGGGTTCGGGTAATTCGGGTCTGGTTCGGATAATTTGGGTATGGGTAATGGGTATCAGGTATTTTGCCCAGGCTTAAGCACCACCGGCTTGCAACTCGATCACCTAATGCCACTCGATGCAATCTCACAATGCAATGCACTAGA
The DNA here is from genome assembly GCF_019320115.1 of Miscanthus floridulus. NCBI lineage: Eukaryota > Viridiplantae > Streptophyta > Magnoliopsida > Poales > Poaceae > Miscanthus > Miscanthus floridulus. The sequence continues at coordinate 13,615,426 of NC_089598.1, forward strand.
ATCACACTCACTCACAATCGATTCGCACTCTTGCAAGCACAAGTGAGTTAGAGGGCATCCAAGCACTCCTACACAAGCCACATAGGTGTGAGGGTGCTCAGCAACCAGCCCAAAGCTGGCCACACACTCCTTTTATAGCCCTAAGGGCTAAGATAGCCATTACCCCTTCACTGGGCAAAACGCGAACTGACCGGACGCGTAGGTCATAACGATCAGATGCGCAGGTCGCAGAGTCCGGTCGCTAGGATGACGCCACGTGTCTCCTCCTTTCAAAGCTGACCATTGGGCTTCAACGACTAGCTCCCGCGTGCGCATACTCTTGACCGGACGCACCTACGTCCAACGACCAGACGTGCCAAGGCCAAGTCCGGTTACCAACACATTTCTGCACAACTAACTAGACTCGCCTTTCTCCTACAACCGAACTCAACTCTCCCAGCATCCGATCACTTACAGAGAGGTTCCAAAGACGTTTTTAGTGACTGGACGTGCCCGATCATCACTAACCAGACTCTCCATGTGTCTGGTCGCTTTTGGACACGCTAAAAACACTGACCGGACTCAAAGGTGCTCATCGAACGCGCAGGTCGCAAAGTCCGGTCATAGACCTTTAAGCGCTAAAATGGCTATAACTCTGAGCTCCGAACTCCGATTTCGATGATCTTAGACATTTTGGAAAGCTTACTCAGAGGGCTCCACATCCCACATGCATACTTGATCCAAATCACATTGGATCAAAATAGTATTCCAATCCAAGGACCATCCTATAGTTCGGAGTACACCAAAAAACATTTTTCTCTTCTCTAAGTTGATTCACAACAACTCTATCTTCTTCTCCTTTGCAAATATGCCAACACCACCAAGTGTGCACCACCATGTGTATGTGTGTTAGCTTTTCACAAATATTTTCCAAAGGATTAGTCACTCAACGTGCCACGCCACTCGATCCTAGCGATAATGCAAAGGTAGATCACTCGAATGGCACTAGATGACCGATATGCAAACAAGTTTGCCCCTCTTGATAGTACGACCATCTCTCCTAAACCCGGACATCAACTTATCTACACACCTATGACCGATGAAATGAAATGCTCTAGGTTATACCTTTGCCTTGCATATTCCATTCCATTCTATCGACGAAATATGGTCGGCAGTCTACCTAGGGGTATGTCCAAGGTAGTAGATTATCGGCAGACAGGTGCGCAAGCTACAAACAAGATGGTGATGCAAGACAGACATGAGGTTTTATCTAGGTTCGGCTACCGTGAAGGCGTAATACCTACGTCCTACATTTGATTGTATTGTTGTATGTCAATGAGATAATTTTTGAGAGGGGTCCCCTGCCTGCCTTATATAGTCTGGGGGGTAGGGTTATAGATCTGAAAACTAATCCCAACCGGTTACAATTGTCATAGGTGGCCGGATAAGAATTCCTATTCTAACCGACCAGGATCTTGCTTGATCTTCAAGTCTACCTTGATTCCTTGCGCGGGACTCCGAGCAGATCGGCTGGGCCGTGCGTCGTCTTCTAGTGGATCAAACCCTCTAGTCCGGGCCGTCCCAAACCTAGCCGTAAGGGTATAGGGGTTAATACCCCCACAGCTAGTCCCCGAGCACCATGTATTATGTTGCGACACGCCGTTTGATCTTCTTCGGCTAATGCGGTCTGTCTTCAAGTTATCTCCAACTGGTTGAAACATTGACCAAGCAAATATGTCAGTATTCTGGTCAACACAGAGAGCAGTAGACCATGATTATAGCTGAAGATTCTGGTTGTCTGAAGAATGCATGGTGCTCTAAAGAAAAAAGAAAAAGATTTCTTTCCTGATCAAGTGTGCCCACTTATATTTCTAAAAAGAAATGTAAGTGACCCCTTTATAGGAATAGTTATGGCCAACGGTCAGAGCGTAGGGGTCGATAAAATAAGCACATTCGCCGTAAGGTGAAGTGTGCTCACTTAGTCCCCGAGCCTGGTAGTAGGTGACGTAGGCACATGGTGCCAGGGTCTAAAAAGAATTCCCAGTTAAGTTGAGAATCCAATCATCGTACAAGCAATATGAGCTGCACCGGCAGGTGCATCGTACCGATGTAGTCCCTGACCTTGCTGGAAGGCGAGGTATCAGCCTTGTAGCAAGGTCTAAGTGAGAATAAATAAATGCCTCTCAACTGTATGTGAGTACAAATCACATGTAGCCGAGGAGAGCAGTCCCCGAGCAATGGTTGGAGAGTGGTCGGTGCAGTCCCCGAGCGCAGCAGGGGGAAAACGACGAATCCCCGAGAATAACCATAGTCGGGACAGTCCTCGAGCACAAAGGTAATCGGGACAGTCCCCGAGCACGAGGGCGGTCGAGACAGTCCCGAGCACGAGAGTGGTCGGAACAGTCCCCGAGCACAAAAAGTGTGGCAAAAAACCATATGCCACTTTTACTATTATTTTATGTATTTATTTATTTATTTATTTGTTCTAACAAGTCCGGTCTGACACATCTGGTCAAAAAAGTAGACAGGTATAGCACGTCATACTGCCTTTTGTCTTGTCAAGCAAACAGTTGCATGGCACCTGTCAGTAGGTGCGTCAGCGTGGGCCCTCCAACGCTGGCAACGAAGAGACGCATATATTAGCATAGATCTCGAGGCTGAGTAATACTGCAAACATGAAAACAACCATCTGCGGCATGTGTGCACGTCCCCCAAGAATCCCGGGCAGATGAAACGGCATAACTCTTGGGTCAAATACGATATATGATAGGTCAGTTACTATTTACTAAATCCCATTGCCATTCGTAACCGCAGCTTTTGTCTTCCTCTTGCCAACCAACCCTAACACATCTGAAATCACCACCAATCAATCCGCCGCCGCTTCAACTGCCACCTCTGCTAATCCCCCGCTGCTATTGAAGATTAGAACACTCCCCATTCACCAGCAAGGCTGGAGTCAGAGGCGGAAAATGAAAGGAAATGGCGAAAAGTGATGCGCAGAAGAAAACAGGGGCCATGGCGAAGGAATGGTGGAAGTCGAAAAGCAATGAGTAGACCATTGAAGACCTCATCACCATTGGGGTACTCCACAACAAGGAGCTCATAGGATGGCGTGCGCCGGAGGGTGAGAAGTACCCCGATCCACAACCAAGTGAGATCGTGGTGTTTGAGGATTTCTTTAAATGGGGATTTGGAGTTCTGATACACCCATTTCTTCAGGGGCTCTATCTTTACTATGAGATTGAGATTTGCAATCTGCATCCCAACTTGATCCTCCTTGTTGCCACTTTTATTCATCTGTGCGAAGTGTTTGGTGGCTTCCAGCCCCATTTCGATTTTTCCGCCATCTTTTCTGTCTGTGGAAGAAAGGAAGCGGTGGTTCAAAGATAGCAAGGGGTGTATACCTCAACCTCTATGACAACATGAAAGCCTAGTACCTGCACTACCCATGGAACACGTCGCTCAACGACTGGTACAAAAAATGGTTCTACATCCGTGAAGAGCCGAACACAATTACGATGTGCGACGTGAGCTACATTCTGGAGAAGAAGACGAGCTGGTCAGAGAAGCCCGAGCATCTAGGATAGATCCCAGAAATATTTGGAATCATCCTGTGGAAAAAACTAGATGGTCCGAGCATAGTCGGGAGTTTCATCAGTCGATGGGTCTAGCCCTACTAGAGGAGGGTACATCCTGGCTATGAGTATCAAGGGAGTGCAGACTCGACAAGGACGAGGTAGAGGGTGCTTGACAAAATCAAAGTCAAAGCTAGAATTGGCGAGCTATTTAACTTAGCCGACCCAAATTATGCTAGATTGAGCGACATCGAGCATGCTTTCAAGCTTGTCTAACCTCCCCCAAAGGGAACTCGTCTTGCCGCATACCCGTAGTCTTATATTGTGGTAGGATAAGTGGAAACTGACTGTGTTCACTCCCTTTTGTTACCCAGTTTAATGGTCGAGATAGAGCGATAGTGTTTGTGTCGCCACCCCTGGAGTAGAGTGGACACAAGGAGCTGATCCCACCACCCAGACCAGCATCGAGATCAAGGACGAGGACGTCGACTGGGCAGAGCTTGGAGCTAGAGAGGAGGCAGCGGCCAAAGCTGCTGGTAAGCGGCCGGCTGCCCCCAAACAGTCAAAGAAGAGATCAGTAACCACCCTGCTCATTGGGAGAGCGCTAAATATCAATGAGCCCGAGGAGGACCCGGAGGAGAACCCAGCCAGCAAGCGTCAGCAGGCGATTCTTACTTGGCCGGACGATGACGTAGAGGAGGGAGAAGATGCAGACACCTTTCAACTTGTCCCTCGAAAAAGAAGGAAGCAATTGGAGTCGATGGAGCAAGGTGGGTCCTCCGTGCCTGTGGGATCCACATCACCGATGGCGGTGAAGGATGTAGCCGGGTCGACCTTGGGAGTACCTGGGCAAGGAACGCGACGGGCGACGGGAGCGACAACTCAACCGAGCACGCCACCGACCACTGCAACGCGAAGGACAAGTGGCGGAGGGGTCGACCACCAAGGCCCAGCGATAGTGCTGGATGTAGAGGGAGACCAAGAGTCATCCGCACAGCACGTGGAGCAAGTACGGCCGAAGAGACGCGCCTTCTCCACATCATTCCATGCTTCCAACATGTAAGTACTTGTAACCTTGATATAAGTTAGCAATTTGCATTTAATATGATTGCTTTCTGAACTTATCTCGGATGTACTAGCTCGACGTCCATAGAAAGTCCGGACTAGCTAGCTGGAAGTGGCATGGCGCCGCCAATAAGTACAGAGTAGACTACCCAGCAGCCGACCACTAAGGAAGCCATAGTAGAAGATCCGTCGGGGCCTCAGTAAGCGAGCGGTCAGACAATAGTCCCCGAGCAGGTGGTCGAGGGACTAGCCAAGCTAGGGACGAGTGCTCCGAGCACTAAACCTATTGAGGGCAACACCTCAGCATCGAGGGTAACAGAGCAGATCGAGGAGCAGCGACCAGAGGTGAGAGCATAGACCACATTTACCGACGCTACAGCTCATGGGAAGGCTATGGTGATCACAGATGCTGCTGATGCTGGGCCAGCACCAGGACCCGAAGAAGAGCCCAAAGAGGACGAGGTGGAGGAGGTCCTAGGCCATCCACAAGACAAGCGGCAACATGTTTATGTGTCGTGTTGGCAGAACGACCAATGGGTTATCCATGAGGAAATCCCAAAGGTCGAAGGAACCAAGAAAGTTGAACGGGCGGCGAAGCGGCTTGTTACGGAAGTGCAGGTAAGCTTCGCTTCAACCCCTGGTCTTGCGGTCTAGTCATAGTTATCTTACTTAGCTATCTGCACACATGACTTAATGAAGACCGCAAGGTACCGCAAGAAATGCTTCGACCAGATTGAGGGGATCGTTGCAAACAACAAGGAGCTGACGGCGAAGGTGGACCGCTTGCGCCAGCGACTTGAAGCCATCAATCATGAAAAGACGGTGCAAGATTCCTAGAACCAGAACCTAGTCATCCAGCTTAGTAATAAAGAGCAGGAAAGAACAAGTAAGTAGCCATTTTATCATACCGACTACTGACAAGTGCTGTTGCGTTGTTGGTAGTAACAGCTGTAGTGCAGGCTTAGAAGCTGAAGTGATCCATCTCCGAGAGGAGAACAGTCATGTGGTCGGGGAGTGTGATCGCCTAAACGAGGACAACAAAAAACTAGCACAAGACCAGTCCTAGCTCTGGGACCACACGACCAAGATGACAGAGGAGCTAAAAGGTAAGTTGTCCAACCGCCTTTGCTCATTTTTGTTGCATACCATAGTTTGGCGTGGTCTAACGTCTTAATAGCGTGTGTGGTTTGTAGTTGTTGATGCAAAAGTGGATCTACAAACACAAAGGGCTAATACCCGAATCAATATCTAAAGCGTGCCAGTCGATTCGACCTATTAATCGACAAGGATGAAGATACGAGCACTTTGGTCCTGACAACAGTGATACGCCCGGAAGTCACGGCCAAGAGGTACTCACGCGGAACTCGAGAATCGCCAAAGGTTGCACTGAAACGATGCAACTCGCCGAATCAATGAGAACTCGTAAAAAGGAAAAATATGCAAATTGACGAAGTCGCCGAAAAGTAAGTAGATGCAAATAGGAGTAAAAATTGGTTTTGATATTGATTGATTATCTATTACATTGCCCCTCAATCTATATTTATACCCTGATCTAAAGAGACATAACCAAATACAACTAGGACACCAAGTCCATATCTAAGGAAACACGTGACTCTTACATGAATCATACTCTAACAAATATAGAAAAGGAAATCAACTCCTATCTATTTTCCTGTCCACCTCAATTACGATGGAAATCTCACCAACCTCCTTTCCATCGGCATACTTCCTATTTCATCGGCAGTAGTCTTCAAGCCTTCCTTCATCGGCATCGACAATAACATCTTCAACCTTATCGGCAACGCCCGAGTCTAAATCAACCTTTCCATCGATCACCACCATTCATTGGCAACCATCTTTACAAGCTAATTTTCATCGGCTGTCAGCGTATACAGTAACTTTCCTCCTGCCGATTAGCCCACTCTGATCATTTTGACACGTGCAAAAAACGGTGTCAACAACAGTTATAAAAATCAATGCAAGGAAGCATCTAGAGGCCATGATGAAAGACCGTGACAGCTAGAAGGCGCAATGCCAAGAGATCACCAAGGACCATGACACCTGGAAAAGCCGGTGCCAGAAGGTGGCAAAGGGCATTTTGCCGATCCTTAACCTCATCGATCCGGCGCTAGCAGAAGATGTGCCAAAGACGCTGCAGCTAGGATTGATCGAGAGATGCCAAAGGGCATTGGGGATGGTTCTAGGGGTTCGTGAAGGAGTCGGGCGAGTACGCAGGCGCACATGTGCTAAGCATGGTACGTGCTCACTACCCCCTGATTGATCTCAAGCGTCTGGAGGCTAGATACCTAAAGGAGGTAGATCCAGACAAGGCCAAGGAGCTACGGATGACCTAGCTGGACTTGTCGATGAAAATAATTGGTGATATTAACCTGTGTGGAGGTGCGACACCACCCGTACAAGGAACACCGTCAACAAGTCAGCTAGGAGCGCCATCATCTTCAAGCCAACCGGCGAAGCCTGCGGTCTTGACCAGCCAGGCATCGGCGGGGCCATCTTCTTCAGCTCGATCACTGCCAGAGTCCCTGAGACCCGAGCATGATGTCAGGCCCAGCGAGCAGCAGGCGCCGCATGCCCCGACCAGCCAATAGTGTAGGCTATAGCTGTAGAAGATGTGTAAACTTGGACCTTTTCAGGCAAGCTTGTAATGACGTACTTGTATATCTACATAAGCTTGTTTGTTTTGTAGAAAACATGTTTAAGCTTGGATATCGTGTTGATGTAACTAAGTTAGAATGTGTTGGCGTTCTATTTAGTTGTACTAGTTTAGTCAACACGTCGTCCTAAAAGGTTTGTAGGGCCCTGGTTTGTCTTGCGGTCGGAGTGTGAGGTGCATAGCTTGTGCACACGTAGAAACACACAAGTCAAACCAGAGAGCACCTGTCGATCACCTGTAGCGTAGAGAGCGGATCCCATGCACGCGTTGGGAGGAACCAGAGACAGGGCCTGCTCTGAGAACCCGAGAAGGAATGGTGGTCGGTTTTAACTGGTAGAGTTAGAATAACAATAGACTTTGAAGTGACACATTAGAGTGCTCGGAGAAATCATAATAGCTTTATTGAAATAAATCAAAAGTACAAGAGGGGTACATATCTTAGTAGCTAAGCGTAGAAACGCCTAAGCTTGTCGATGTGCCAGGAATTGGGTATGTCTGTGCCATCTAGGCAAGCTAACCTGTAAGATGTAGGGCGTGTAACCTCCTTGATCATGAAGGGTCCTTCCCATGCGGTTGTGAGTTTGTGGACACCAGCCTGATTCATCATCCACTTCAGGACCAGGTCCCTGACCACATAGAACCACTCCTTGACGTTCTTGTTGTAGTATCTGCACAAAACAATAATGTATTTGGCTATACGTATGCAAGAATCGAGCCGCTTCTCTTCTGCACTATTCACTTCTAGCTCCCGCACTTCATTGGCCTTGTCGTCATCGAAGTTCTCTACTGTGCTGATCTGAAGGCTATATCTGCTGGGAGCACTACCTCAGTGCCATAAACCATAAAGTATGGTGATACGCCAATATTGTGACCGGGCTAGGTTCTGAGACCCTAGACCATGGCTAGTAACTCTTTGAGCCATCTTCCAGGAGCTTTGTCATTCTCTCTATACATCCTCTTCTTAAGTGCGTCCAGGATCATACCATTTGCCCGCTCGACCTGTCCATTAGCTCTAGGGTGTGCCACCGAGACATATTTTACTACTATGCTCCTTTCATCGCAGAAGTCCCAAAAAGCATTCCTGGTGAACAGAGTACCCAGATCAGTGATGATGCTGTTGGGTATGCCGAAGCGGTGGATGGCCTGGTCGAGGAACGCGATAGCCTTTTCTGAAGATGATTTGACCAGGGGCATGTACTCTATCCACTTGGAGAATTTGTCGATCAGCACAAAGACGCATGTAAATTTTCTAGGGGCCAGTTTGAAAGGCTCGATCATATCCAGTCCCCAGCATGCGAAGGGCCAAGAGGCTAGTATAGTTTGAATCTCATGTGCTGGTACATGGATTCTCTTGGCGAAAAACTGACAACCTTCACAATGGCAGACTAGCTTCTCTACATCAGCTACGGCTGACAGCCAATAGAACCCTACTCGGAAAGCCTTACCGACCAGCGTTCTCGAGGCCGCATGGTTGCCACAAGAGCCAGAGTGGATTTTGTCTAGGAGATGTTCACCATCCTCCTAGGGTATACACTTCATCAAGATTTCCTCCTTCGCGTTCTTACGCCACAATTTGCCATCGACGAGCAGATACTGCTTACTGCGATGCATCAGGCATTCATTTTCTATCCGATCGGTGTAACCACTACCATCTGTTAGGTACTTGATGAAAGGTACTCTCTAGTCGAGCTTCTTAGTGGTCGGAGGTGGTTTGGTGGTGTTTGATGCCGGGACCGTAGCCACCAATGGCTGGTCTGGAGGCTTGTCGACCGCGGGATCTTCTTCTTTGATGGAGGGCGTGAGCAGGTCTTGAACAAATACGCCATGTGGGACTTTGCCTCAGGATGATCCTAACTTTGACAGCGCATCTGCTGCTTGATTTTTGTCCCAGACCACATGTGTGTACTCGATGCCATAGAACTTGCCTTCTAGCTTTCTGATCGCTTTGCAGTATGCGTCCATCTTTTCGCTGGTTGTATCCCAGTCCTTGTTGAGTTGGTTGATGACCAGAGCTGAGTCTCCATAGACATAGAGATGCTTGACACTAAGCTCGACCACAATGCGCAGACCGTGTAGGCATGCTTCGTACTTGGTGGTGTTATTAGACGCTGGAAAATAAATCCTGAGGACATATTGGAGCTGCTCCTTGGATGGTGATACGGAAAGGACTCCTGCTCCTGCGTCATTGATGTTGAGAGAGCCATTGAAGTACATCTTCCAATACTCGATGGGCCCCTAAGAGGCAGGTGTGCTTAAGTCTATCCACTCGATGATAAAATCGACAAGTGCCTGAGACTTGATTGTAGTATGGCTTACAAATTCCAAGGAGAAAGGGCATAGCTCCATTGCCAATTTGACGATGCGCCCGTTTGCATCCTTGTAGGAAATGATGTCTCCCAGAGGGTACTCGGTCATGACCACCACACGATATCCGTCGAAGTAGTATTTCAACTTTTGGGATGTAATTAGTATGACGTAGATCAGTTTCTAAATCTATGGGTACCTGGTCTTGGATTCACTGAGCACCTCACTGATGAAATAAAATGGTTGATGTACCTTGTAGACATGGTCGGGCTCATCGCGCTCGACCGCCATGGTAGTGGAGACTACTCGATTAGTTGCCACAATGTAAAGCAGGAGGGTTTTGTCTTCTCTGGGAGCAGTGAGGACCAGAGGTGATGTAAGGAATTGTTTCAGCTATGTAAAGGCAGCGTCTGCTTCCTTCGACCACTCAAACTTCTCGGATGCTTTGAGCAGCTAGAAAAATGGTAGTCCTTTTTTGCCTAATCTAGATATGAAACGACTGAGGGTAGCCATGCATCCGGTAAGCTTCTGAACATTCTTCACCTTTTTGGATGGCTTCATGTCCAAGATAGCTTTTACTTTCTCTGGGTTAGGGCGTATGCCATCGTGACTGACGATGTTGCTGAGCAGTATACCAGATGGAACACCAAAGATGCACTTCTTTGGGTTTAATTTCCATTGGAATGTGTTAAGGGCTGCAAAGGTACGTTCTAGGTTGTTGACAAGGGTGCATGCTTCCTTGGTTTTAACAACTACATCATCAACATAAGCCTCGATGAGGTTGTCTTTTATCTCGTCTTTGAGGCAGGCCTGTATGGCGTGTTGGTAGGTAGCCCCAGCGTTCTTGAGCCCGAACGACATGGTTGTGTAGTAGTAGGCGCCGAAGGGCGTGATGAAGGATGTGTTGATCTGGTCGTCCTTTTTAAGAGCGATCTAGTGATAACTAGAGTAGCAATCGAGAAAGGAAAGTAGCTCACAACTAGCAGTTGAATCTATAACCTCGTCTATGTGAGGTAAGTCGAAGGGGTCTTTAGGGCAGTGTTTGTTGAGATTAGTGTAATCAATGCACGTTCTCCATTCCTTATTCTTTTTGCGTATAAGAACTGGGTCGGCTAACCACTCCGGATGATACACTTCTTTGATAAATCTGGCTGCTAAAAGTCATGTAACTTCTACCCTAATAGCCTCCTTTTTGTCGTGAGCGAACCATCATAGCTTCTGCTTGATGGGTTTGGCCTTGCCATCGATAATTAAGGAGTGCTCGATCAAGTTTCGAGGTACACCGGGCATGTCAGTGGGTTTCCATGCGAACACACTCACGTTGCTCCTCAAGAACCTAACGAGCGTGTCTTCCTATTTAGGATCCAGGTTGGCCCTGATAAGGGCCGTTTTGCTAGGATCACCATTGACTAGCTAGATCTCTTTGTGCTCTTTGGACTTGATGTTCTTGCGTGGGGCCTCGAGCTCTAGGATCTCCAGGTGGTTGGCTGGGGTCTGCTTGGCATCGAGCGTGGTCTTGGCCATATGAATAGAGAGGTTGTGAGCCTCTGCTATTCTGAAGCTATCATCCTCACAGGTGTAAGCTGTGTATACGTTGCCCCTGAGAGTTAGAACCCCCTTCTTAGTAGGCATCTTGAGCACCAAATACCTGTAGTGAGGTATGGCCATGAACTTGGTGAGCGCTGGTCAGCCAAGGATAGCATGGTAGGTGCCTTTGAAGTCAGTGACCACGAAGTTGACGTAGTCGGTGCAGAAGTGGTCTAGGATACCAAATTGCATAGGTAGCATGATCTGCCCGAGAGGTGTGGAGCTCTGTCCAGGGAGAACACCCTAGAACTGTGCCTCATATGGCTTGAGATCAGCTTGGGTTATCTTTAGGGCTGGCAAACTGTTCTTAAACAGTATATCGATGGAACTGCCACCGTCAATCAACACTCTATCGAACTGAACCTTATTAATACAAGGATCGAGAACTAGAGGAAAACACCCTGACTTAGGTATTGCAGCCCATTGGTCCTTTCTGCTAAAGGAGATCTCGCAGTGAGACCAAGGAGGGAGCCACAGATCGACGATGAGGTTGTCGGCATTGGCCACGTTCAAGCAAGCATGGGCGAGCAGCTTGCGCTCTCGTTTGGTCTCGATGGACACTGTGCCCCCAATGATGGTGTGGACGCGGTCGGTTGGCTTGATGTACTTGTGATGGGGATCTACGTCTTCATCATCGTTGTCCTCGTTACGCTGCTCCCCTGCGTCGTTAGGCTTGTCGGATTTATCTGGAGCCTGTTGGTGAGAGTAGATGGATTTGAGAACACGGCAATTCTCCATGGTATGGTTTGACTTGGGATGGAGCTAGTAGGGTCCTTTCAATGCTTTAGCATAGTCTTCTTTATAGTTGCGACATCCGCCACCTTTTTTAACGATGTTGACTTCGCCGTCATCTTCCCGAGCACGCTTGCCCCTGTAATCGTCATGGCGATTACGCCGCTGATTACGCTGGTTGTGGTGGTCACGAGAATCGTTGCGCTGGTTGCGGTGATCAAAATTATCGTTCCAACCACGGTTGCCGTGGTAGTCGTCGTGGTGTGGGGGTGATCGGAGCGTGGAACCCTTGCTGCTTCTTCAATGATTATCTTTTTAACATCATCGGCGTCCGCATATTTTTTAGCAGTAGCTAGGAGCGCTGTGACCGACTTAGGTCTTTTGCGGAGGAGCTTGTCCCTTAGGGCATCATAGAAGCGGAGACCAGTGATGAAAGCTTCGATTACCTCATTGTCGGAGATTAATGGGACCTTGATGCGCATCTCCAAGAAGCGTCGAACGTACTCGCGTAGTGGCTCATCTTTGTGATCTCAAATCTACTGTAGATCATATTTGTTGCCGGGTTGTTCACAAGTAGCAATGAAGTTGTCGATGAATGCTTGCTTGAGCTCTTGCCAAGAATCAAAGTAGTTTGCCGGCAAGCTGACCAGCCATTGGTGGCCTGCATGGCCGACAGCGACTGTGAAGTAATTAGATATGACATGCTCATCAGCCATGGCTGATCTGCATGTGGTTTCATAGAGCATGACCCATAACTAGGGGTTCTCCTTGCCGTCGTACTTCTAGAGTTTTTCCAGCTTGAAGTTTTTTGGCCACACGACTTGGCGAAGGTGAGGAGTAAACTGCTTCAAACCCGAAGGGCCGTGGGTAGTATCATATTCCATACGGCGATAGCTTTCATGGGATGCACGATCATTGGCTCTTTGGTTAATGCGATCGCGCAGATCGCGTTCTCTGAGGGAATGGCAGAGATTGTTATTGCCATCACGGTGATCCCGATTGCCCCCCTGGTTGACCCTATGACCGTGGTTATCATGGCGATTATCGCAGTTGTCTCGTCGATTATCATCTTAGTTGTTGTGGCGGTTGTCGTCCCGACCACCATCATGACCACCGTTTCCGCCTTGACAGTTGTCTGGTGGATCGTTGTTGCGCGAGCCACATTGGTTGGATGGCTGTGGGCGACTTGAGTACTGGCGACTGTGGCTTGATTCGACTGAGACGGATGGAGCCCGGGCTTGGTTTGCAATCTCTGCGGTCTGGGCTATAGCAGCCATCAGGTAGGCTTGTACATCATCACGAATTGCCTAGATTTCCGAGGTATTGGGTAGTCGTTGTATTATCACCATAGTAACCGCTACGTTGGCGCTTGGAATCCTAAAGACCTGCTTTTCCCCTACCCTATCAAAGGCATTGTTGAGATCGCATGGCTGGAACCTTATGCGTCGTGCCTTCTCTTCTGCCTCAGCTTTGGCTTGTCTGCGATTAAACCGGTCAATATTGCATGCTTCACGTGCTAGCCTTTCTTGTTCTGTTTCACCAACTGCCGGTGGTTCATCATTACTGACGACATTGATCAAGTCTCTTCGCCTTGGTGGGAAGGATGGGAATCGTGGGAACTCCAGGGAGTGGTCTAGGATATCTAGATCATATTCAACTTCTTCATTGTCACGATGCTGGAGCTCAGTGTGGATGGAGCCATTAGATGCGATGCCGGACGGGGAGCTTGAACCGCCCTCTTGAACTATGTGGACCGATCCTTCTTGATACTCCTCAATCCGAACCATGTTGATGAAGTTGCGTGGCTTTTGCCGAGGTTGATGTATAAAACACAGATCTGAGCAGCATTGTATATTGTACGCGTAGTTAGAAGCAGTGTTTCGCATGCCATAGGGCTAAGCCTAGTAATTCTCCATCAAGGCTTCGCACTCGGAGAGCCGGAGACCCGTTGCGGGGGCTGGTTGATGACGAATGGAGCGCCCTTTAGGAGTAGACGTGACCATGAGATCCATACCGAGTCATGCAGGACGACTGGCCTAAGCTGGTCGGGTAGATCTGTTGTGGGTAGTGGTTACCTGCTCGGTAGGTTGATTTTGAATTGAATCTACTAGAGCTAGGGTTTCAGCAAGCTTGGTGCTGACCTAATCGATGGAGTCGAGCAGGTCGGTGTTGTCGATCTACCTCCCTTTGTAGCGAGGAAGCGAACGATGGGTTGTCGGCGTGGCCGAAGACGATGCTGGTGTGGTCGGAGTTAGATCCAACGTGGTCAGAGCTGTAGCTGATGCTGGTGAAGCAGTGGTCGACGTATATTGGATCTGCACCTCCTTTGTGGTCATGGCGATGAAGTTGTTGAAGCTAGTGGTCTAGGTGATCTGGTCGATGGTGAATGTGAGGCCGTTCGGCATAGCCATGGAACTGGGGATGATGACCATCTTGTTCATCTAGGGAGCAGTATGCACACCCCCTACCTGGCACGCCACTGTCGATGAAATATGGTCGGCAGTCTACCTAGGGGTATGCCCAAGGTAGTAGATTATCGGCAGACAGGTGCGCAAGCTACAAACGAGATGGTGACGCAAGATAGACACGAGGTTTTATCCAGGTTCGGCCGCCGTGAAGGCGTAATACCTACATCCTGTGTCTGGTTGTATTACTGTATGTCAATGAGATGATTTTTGAGAGGGGTCCCCTGCCCACCTTATATAGTCTGGGGGGTAGGGTTACAGATCTGGAAACTAATCCCAACCGGTTACAATTGCCATAGGTGGCCGGATAAGGATTCCTATTCTAACTGACCAGGATCTTGCTTGATCTCCAAGTCTGTCTTGATTCCTTGCGCGGGACTCCGAGCAGATCGGTTGGGCCATGCGTCATCTTCTAGTGGGTCGAACCCCCTGGTCTAGGCCGTCCCAAACCTAGCCATAAGGGTATAGGGGTTAATACCCCCACACATTCCATCTCCTCCAATGTCGATGCAACACATGCACCAACATGATCAATAATAATATGATCCACTTCATATCATCACGTGATCATATTGGTTCATTGATCTTGACTTCACTTGCTTTTCACCATTGCCTTCGTCCATCGGCGCCAAGTCTTGCTCAAGCTTCACCGCCACGCGGTCCATCGCTCCAAAGCCTTCGACTTGCCCTTCACGCTTGCAACCGGTCCATCAAGCCAAGTCTTGTCTTGATCTTCTCCACCTTGATCACATGACTCAATGTCATGTCTCATGTGCAATAAGCTCCTTCATCATCACATGTGTGAGCTTTGCAATATCTCCAAACTATTTTCACCTTCACGGCATATGTTGCTCACACGCATGTACTTGTGGACTAATCACCTGTGCATCTCACATAAACACAATTAGTCCACCTAGGGTTGTCACTCAATTACCAAAACCACACAAGGACCTTTCAACCATGTCACCTACTGTTAGGCTCAGGGACTAAGTGGGCACACTTCACCTTACGGTGAATGTGCGCTTTTCATTTTAGGGCTCAACCCGTGGATTGGTTGCCTGCTTGGCTGGTTCTCTGCCTTTCTTCTACTTTTTGGACCCTGGCACCACGTGATCACGTCACCTATTGCCAGGCTCGGGGACTAAGTGGACACACTTCACCTTGCAGTGAGTGTGTTTTCTTTAATCTACAAGACTCCGTGTCTCTAGAAGTTGAAGAAGATTATCTCCCTTTCTCGTGGTCGGACTCTAAGTGGGCACACTTGGTTCACAACGAGGAAAATTTCAATTTTGAACTTGAGCTCCTTACATCCTTCTAGCAAGCCTTACTTGTGATACTCTGCTCGGCGATGATCCACAACTGCTTGGTGACTCATTAGAGTGGTCGGACTATGAGTCTGACTGCTCGGCTTTGTTTACACCTACTCGGACAAGCTCAAGATGACATTACATAGTGGATACAAGGCGCTCGGGGACTAGCTATGGGGGGTATGACCCCAGATACCCACGACAGACTACATGGGTTGCGCTGCCAGGGGTGGTCCAGTCCACAAGACGAAGACCTATGGTGCACGGCACTACTCGGCGTGTACCGCAAGGCATCAAGGGCGATATCCTGAAGATGCTACGAGATCTGTTGGGATACGTTCTATCCCATGATTCTTGTAATCTGTTATAACTTTCTGGTTATCTCTTAGATCTAACCAACTTGTAACCCTATCCCCCAGATTATATAAGGCGGACAGGGACCCCTCAAAACACACGTAATATCATATGATAGCCAATACAACCCAATAGACCATAGGAGTAGGGTATTACGTCGTGCTGATGGCCCGAACCTGCCTAACTCTTGTGTCTCTATTGCCTTCTTGTTCTTGATTATGCGCACCTCTGCCGATCAATCTACCTTCGTGGGATACCCCTCGGAGGACTGTCGAGCATCTTTTGTCGACAGATAGCTCCAGCCTCTTCATTTGCCAGACCGTCTACGCCAAGCGCATCGTCGAGTTGGGTGGGCTCACCGGCTGCAACCCAACACACACTCCCATGGAGGAGAGGCTGAAGCTGAGCCACGACAGCACGATGAAGGAGGTCGACACCACGTGGTATTGGTGCATTGTGGGTAGCCTTCGCTACCTCATCCACACACGGCTGGACCTGACGTTCGCCATTGGCTACGTTAGTCGGTTCATGCAGCGACCGACGACGGAGCACGAGCATGCTGTCAAGAGGATCCTCTGCTACGTTGCGGGCACTTCCGACTACGGCTTGCACTACCCGAGGTGTCCCGGTGCAGAGCACTTCATCGGGTACAACGACAGTGACCTCGCCGGCGACAGCGACACAAGCAAGAGCACTAGCGGGGCCCTATTCTTCCTCGACAAGTGTCTAATCAGCTGGCAGTCGGTCAAGCAGCAAGTGGTGGATCTGTCTAGTTGCGAGGCGAAGTACATCACTGCCACAACCGCTTTGACTCAAGCTCTCTGGTTGGCTCGGCTGCTAGGCGATATCCTGGGCAGAGAGACAGAAGCAGTAGAGCTTAGGGTGGACATCAAGTCCTCCTTGGCCTTGACGAAGAACCCCGTCTTCCATGAGCGTAGCAAGCATATCCAAATCAAGTATCACTTCATTAGGAGCTGCTTGGATGAGGGGAGCATCAAGGCCGGCTACATCAACACCCAGGATCAGCTCGCCGACCTTCTCACCAAGTCCCTTGGGCGGGTCAAGTTACAGGAGCTTCGCGCCAGGATTGGGATGGTTCAAATTCCCCAGAAAGCGCCACACAAGACTTAGGGGGAAATTGACAGCTATAAGTCTTGTCCTTATCTACTTAGGATAATTATCTAGAGTAGTTGGTGGCTATGTCAGCCCTTATCTTTATCCCTAGCATCTACTTTAGCATCTCTAGAATATGATGTAGCTTTCTTAAGGCTCAAACAAGCTTTCTTAAGGCTCAAGCAAGCTATCCTATATGTATCCCCAACCTGCCATAGTTGTAGCATGACTAATGAAATCTGAAATTTATCCCCAAACCTGTGTTTTGGTTCTAACATATGTAACAATGGAACTACAACTTCGCCTATATTTTTGCATAAATTTTTAGACTAAAATGCTTTGACTGTTTCCTCAAATAAAACATTATCATGTTGAGTTCTTGTTTTGTGTAAATGGAAATATGGAATTCACTTCTAATGGAGCCGAAGGTAATTCTGAAGAAGGGGCTCTTGTAGTTCGTCAACAGCTACAGCCATAGTGCCTAAGCCCTTTGTTATAGGTGTGTCTCTGGGGTGTTCTTGTTCAAAGGCCGGGTGTTCTTGTTCAAAGGCCTTAGGTACTATATTTTTTTATGATTTGAGCCACAGAAGTAAGTATTGACCTTCAGGAATTTGTTTGCAATACCGGCGCTTTATTTCAATAGACAACTACGCTTAGATTGACTGCAATTAGACTTTATTTGCTTCAATCCTAATTAATGAATATTAGGTTCTTTGTCAATTGTTCTACTGTTGTATCCGTGTTAAAATTAGGAATTTATTGCAATAGTCAAGCAGTCTCGATGAATGAAGAAACATTAAAATTAGGTAGTTCTAGAAGAAATATCTACACTGGCCTGCATACATTGGAGTTTATGAGGTTATTGGAAATGTAAAGTTTCATGGCATTTTGCATATTTGTCAAAGTCTAAGTTCATTCTGCCTTAACTCAATTAGTTGGCATTGTTCAGAGAACATCGAGTTGATTCTGCCTTAACTCTTTAGTTGGCATTGTTCCTATTATGTTTAAATAATTTACTAAAACCATATGTCAATGACGAGGACGAGTCGTCGAGTTTGATGGTGGCAGGTAACTTCAGTGTTGGGTTGCAGACTGTGCTCATAGCATCTTCACTCTTCAGAGCTTGCTTTTGTTTGTTTGATTACCTTGCATGCCTGCTCCATTGATTCCTGCGTACACTGATGAGGAAAGGGGAGATGACAAGGGAACCGAATGATGGTGCAGCTGTTGCCTATGCTTTAATTGAGCTAATCTTGCTGTTACAGCATCTCCTGAATTTTTGGCGACACAGGTAAATCCATTTTCTGATGCTTCAATTATGTTTCTATTTTGCTGTTTTCCAATGGCAGCAAAGTATAAATACTCACAAGTATTTATCTCTTGTTTCAAAACTCTGTCATACTTGTTAGGATCTGTTTTTTCATAGCAAATTCGCGTGCAATATTTCGTTTTAGAGTTGCATACTATGAGGAAAGCCCAATTTTCTGGTGGGAAGCTCAGTGTGAGAATGGATTGATGCTGAAGTTTGGGGGTTTATCCAGAAAGAGGCCGCCATGCACATTAGATTTGTTAATTGACAATGGGATTGATTGAGTTGGGGCGATCTGTTTAATTCATTGGAATTGGAATATATGAATGCTTAATTTTATATGCCAGATCTGTAATTATCATGATCATTTTGTATGTACAAGGTCTGTAAGTAGTCGGAAACCAATAAGCCATTTCCATGTGAGAGGTCCTCAACATGCCCTTAATCTAACTACGAGATTGATTTGTAGCAAGGCTATTTACGTTCTTTTTTTCTCAAATAAACAGAAAAGATGCATATCATTGCATTAAAGAAGAGAGTCTAAATGACACACACACCACACCACACAACACCCACACTTGATTACACTAAACATTTGCGCCCATGAGAAATAAAAAAGAATTAGCCCACCCGCGACATCTCAACCATCAGATCTCATGCTTGGGGTTAAGAATAAGCTCTTGACTGTGGCCATGCACCATAACCTAGGCCTTGTTTAGATGCAAAATTTTTTGCAAAATGGCTACGGTAGCGTTTTCGTTGTTATTTGACAAATAGTGTCCAATCATAGTCTAATTACGTTTAAAAGATTCGTCTCGTGGATTTCGTCTAAACTGTGTAATTAGTTTTATTTTTTATTTATATTTAATGCTCTATGCATGCGTCCAAAGATTCGATGTGACGGGAAATATGAAAAATTTTGCAAAATTTTTTGCAAACTAAACTGGACCCTAGTCCGAGTCAGAGCGTTACGTAAGCAGAACCGGAATGTCCAAATAAAGTAACTAGTTTAATAAAGTTTAATGCGCTAAATATATGGTTTCGTAGGTGCCTAATTTTTTACTATTTAACACTTTTTTTAATAAAATTTAGGTTTGGCTCTCTGGTAGACTTAAAATCATTTTGGACTCTAGGGGTCGACGTCACAAGTCCTGACGTTAAGGTAACATATCTCGGCGTTACAGATGTTGACGTCAACATAGAAAAAAAAATCCTACGTGATCAATATTTCAGCGTCAGAAGCCATAGCGGCAAGCTGGGTGCCACAGGTGCCAGCTCCAAAGCGTACGGCAAGTGAAGAGAGAGATGTGGGCCCCTGACGTTCTCGGATGAGAGACCCGGCGCGCGCGCCACATGCGTGCACAGCCTACATAGACGCTTAGACCCTTTCTTTTTTGCGTACAGTCTAGACAGCCAAGACGGCGCACAGCCTAGATTTTAATTATTGTTAATATGCGTGCCAAATGGGGGGCGCACAGCAGCTAAAGATCAATGGCGTGTTCGACTGATGTAGTTTTAGCTGATTTTAACCGATTTAATAGTGTTTTATAAATAAAAATAAATTAAAATAAGCTAAAATAATATTAAACAAGTTGAGAACGTATCAGCCGAACCTAAAAGGCTGCCGAAGACAGCAGGGAAGCTAAGCTTAGGGCTGGCCAGGGCTACAAGCTGCTCACACTGCTAGCTGGCCTGTCGCAGCACCTACACATGTACAGTACAAGCTGTGTGGGCTATTAGTAGTAGCAGCCTGCAACGGCACCTTCAGGTTAGGGGCCGGGGTCTATGTATATGCAGCGTATGCACTGTAGACCAATAGACAGAAAGTAGGCCGTCGTTGAGGAAAGCTGGCAACAAATAAATATATAAATTCACATGTAATTAGTTGGGGTTTTGTGGGTCGGCCTCGTTCGTTTCGTCGGAAAAACCGAATTAGAAAGTATTGTTCATTGATTTATTATAAAAAAAAATATTATATCATAGATAATAAGTCAGGGTAAGTTCATGGATAGTTAGAAACGAAATTTGGATTCTGCGCGTGGTACAGAGATAGATGGTTGCTTTTTCCTTTAAAAATAATTGAAATTATAGGATCGGTTGCTAATGTTTTTAGTAATATAAAATACGTACTTTCGGGCATCCTAATCAACAGCTTTGTCTGCGGCGTCTGGTAGCAGCAGCGTCCATGCTTTAGGCCTTGTTTAGATTATAAATTTTTATAATCTGGATATTGTAGCATATTATGTTTGTATTTGACAAATTTTGTTCGATTATGGACTAACTAGGCTTAAAAGATTTGTCTCGTGATTTACAATCAAACTGTACAATTAGTTATTTTTTACCTATATTTAATACTCTATATATGTGTCTAAAAATTAATGTGATGAAAAGAGTGAAAAAACCTAGAATTAAAAGGTGATCTGAACAAGACCTTAATTCAAAAGCTTTGTCTGCGGGCGTCTGACATTTTGTCTTGGTATCTGTGCGAAACACTATACTGGCATAAATGCTCGTTCTCTTTCCGGCACTCCGCTCGCACCTTCGCTACAAAGCAAAGCTGCTGCGGTGCGGAGGCAGACTACAGAAGCGATTGCACCTCACCTGCCCCCAAGGCCCAGGCGCACAGCCCTTCGCTCTGCCCTGGGACAAGACGATACGCTGTGAGCGATGACCTGTGCCGGTGGTGGTGCAATGCTCCTGCTACAGTGCTACAGTGCAAACGCTGCAGCCGTGTGCCCATACGCAGTGTGCAGTGCCTTGGGAACGACGCTACCTCGCGCCGCGACGCCACTACTGCCACTGCTTTGGTCAGGTCAGGGTGAGGGCAGTGAAAGCTCACACATGCGTGTTCGGCGCTAGAATACTTCACCTGTTAAGATCTACTCCCTCTATCTTAATTTATTTATCGTTTTTGATTTTCGTGCTATAAATTTAACTCGATTTATAAAAAATACTAGTAATATTTATATCTCTAAATAAATTTATTAAAAAACTAGATTCAAAGATTTTTCCGGTGATACTAATTATGTATCATAAATATTAATATTTTTTAATATATATTTTGTTAAAATTGTTTCTCGATAAACGAAAGCGACAAATATTCTGGGACAAAGGGAGTACTCCGTACGATATAGGATATCTAGCTCGGCGCCATATATTCTGGCACTGACGTACCGCCCATATCAATGTCACCTAGGATTTTCTATTTGTATGGTCAGACACCTCGATGTCAAGATCTATTGCGTCTCCACGTCAATGTCACTTAGAATTTTCTATTTATAGATCTATGGCGTCGAAACGTTTTACCTCAGCCGTCAGAACTCATGGCGCCGAACTCTAGATCTAAAAATGAGTTTAAGTCTCATAAAGATAAATGTATTTTTAAAAAAAAAAATTAAATTGTAAAAAATTAGGTCGCAGGTGGAGGTTAAGTACACACAACACTCAGGGAGTTATTTAGACGTTTTGTTGTTTTTTATTTTAAAAGTCCAAGAAACCAATCCACTTCGTCGCCGTCTGCTTTGGCGCCGCCGCCGCCGCCCGATTCTTCGGCCACCTCCGCCCGATTCTTTGGCCACCTCTGCAAAAGGTTCGATCAACTCCTCTTCTATTCCACCGGCTTCCAATTTTGATATCTGCATTTTCCTCCCCCTTATCGGTTTTATTCCAAACTGCGGAGTTTAGGGTACTCACTCACATCGTCGCCGTCCTATCGCATCTGGCCCCCATCAGGCAATCCTCGTCGGCGGCGCCGGAAAAATGTCGGTCTCGAAGACGGTGTCGACGAGCGCTGCGGAAACGGAGCTAGGCACGCACGTGTTTCACGTCGTCGGGTACAGCCAGCAAAGGGCCATCGGCGCTCACAAGGATAAGTCTATAGTGTCCGGCCATTTCTCCGTCGGCGGCCATGACTGGATTATGCTTCTTATGGCTGATATCTACAGCAAACCTGATTGCATCCCAATTTCGCTCATGCTCATGAAACCAGTTGCCGCGGGGGTACTGGCGTCCTTCGAGCTGAGGTTGGTCAACCAGAGCACTGGGTTGCCCTTCACGGTGCACAAGGAGGCACCGATGGTGTTCGGTGACAATAATAACATGGCAGCTACTGGCTGGATAAAAAGGAGCCTGTTGGAATCGCCAACATACCTCCAGAATGATTGCCTCGCAGTTGAGTGCATTGTCACTGTTATCAAAGAACGACTGGTATCAAAAACCAAATCACTTCCCAGAATCAAAGTGCCACCGTCCAACATGGCTGAGCATTTTGGTAGTCTGCTGGAAACAGATTTGGGAGCGGATGTCACATTCAGTGTGGGAGCTGAGACTTTCAAGGCACACAAGATTGTCCTTGCCACACGGTCACCTGTGTTCAAAGCTGAGCTCTACGGGCCTATGAAAGAGGAAGGAATGGGGCCTATAACCATTAAAGATGTGCAACCAGATGTTTTCAGGGCCTTGCTGCATTTCATCTATACCGACTCTTTGCCTCCCTTGGATGATCTTGAGGCAGATGATCATAGTGAAATGATCCGTCACTTGCTTGTGGCTGCAGATCGATATGCCATCGAGAGGCTAAAGCTCATTTGCCAAAGCTTTCTTTGTGAAAATCTTAATGTGCAGACCGTGGCAACCACACTGGCTTTAGCTGACCAACATAATTGTGACGTACTTAAGGAGGCTTGCATTGAATTTATCACCTGTTCAAATGTGATGGACGATTTGCTGTCAACTCAAGGTTACAAGAATCTGAAAAGAACCTGTCCTGCTGTTGTAATGGATGCACTTGAGAAGACAAGCAAGTTCCGTAAGGCATGAGCAGTTTATCTTAAGCTGAATCTATCTGTTCAAAGTTGTTTCGCTAAAAATGATTAGCTTGCTAGCTTTTAGCAGTGCAGCTCATCCTAACTTGAACCTATGGATGAACAGCTCACTGTTAAATGAGTCTAAGAATGTTTAGCGTAGTTTTTTATGATGTAGGAATAGCATGCTAGTGTCAATGTGTCCTCTCACCATTTGTTGGTGAAGTCTTAAGACTTCGCAAACAAAACGCTGATTGTATCTCCTGTTGCCTGAAGTATGATTGTGCGCTTCTCTGCAAGGCTGATGTTCCCAATATTACCATTAGACTTCTACAGATCTTTCCTTGCTGTCTGCGACCTTTGTTGCATATTTAAATTTCCATGTACTTTAAACTTTTGATGCTATCACAATTTTAGTTGTGCTTCCATGGAAATTAAGTTTAAGCATTTATGCAACAATGGAAGTACAATTTTGCATAAGTTTTTAGGCTAATGTGCTTTGACTGTTTCCTCAAATAAAACATTATCATGCTGAATTCTTGTTTTGTGTAAATGAAAGTGACTTATAATGGAGCCAAAGGTAATTCTGAAGACTGGGTTCTTGTAGTTGATAACAACTACAGTCGTAGTGTCTAAGCCCTTTGTTGTAGGTGTGTCTTTGGGGTGTTGTTGTTCAAAGGGCTTAGACCTCCAGGAATTTGTTTTTGATGCTTTGATTTCAATAGACAATTACACTTAGATTTACAGATTGGATTGACTGCAATTAGACTTTATTTGCTTCAATCCTAATTAATTTAGTTTCTTTGTCAATTGTTCTACTGTCATATCCATGTTAAAATTAAGAATATTGTTGCAATAGTCAAGCAGTCTCGATAAATGAAGAAACAATAAAATTAGGCAGTTCTAGAAGAATTATCTACACTGGCCTGCATATATTGGAGTTTATGAGGTTAATGGAAATGCAAAGTTTCATGGCATTTTGCACAAGTGTCAGAGTCAGACAGCACCAAGTTCATTCTATCGTAACACATTAATTAGTTGGCATTGTTCAGACAACACCAAGTTGATTCTGCCTTAACTCTTTAGTTGGCATTGTTCCTATTATGTTTAAATAATTTACCGCAACCCTATGTCGACAACGAGGACGAGACATCGAGTGTTGGGTTGCAGACTATGCTCACTGCGTCTTCACTCTTCAGAGCTTGCTTTTGTTTGTTTGATTACCTTGCATGCATGCTCCATTGATTCCTGCGTACACTGATGAGGAAAGGGGATATGGCAAGGGAACCAAATGATGTTGCAGCTGTTGCCTATGCTTTGATTGAGATAATCTTGCCGTTACAGCATCTCCTGAATTTTTAGCGACACTGGTAAATCCATTTTCTGATGCTTCAACTATGTTTCTATTTTGCTGTTTTTCAATGGCAGCTAGGTATAAATACTCATAAGTATTTATCTCTTCTTTCAAAAGTCATGTGCAACACTTGTTAGGATCTGATTTTTCATAAGTATTTGTAGCGACACTAGTTAGGATCTGATTTTTCATAGCAAATTCGTGTGCAATATTTCGTCTGAGTTGCGTAGTATGAGGAAAGCCCAAGTTTCTGGTGGTAAGCTCCGAGTGAGAATGGATTGATGCTTAAGTCAGGGGGTTTATCCAGAAAGAGGCCGCCATGCACATATTATTAATTGGCAATGGGATTGATTGAGTTGGGGCTACCTGTTTAATTCATTGGACTTGGAATTGGGATATAAATTTTTAATGCCAGATCTGTAACTATCATGACCATTTTTTTGTATGTACAAGGTCTGTGATTAGTTGGAAACCAACAAGCCATTTCCATGTGAGAGGTTGTTCTTTTTTTTTTTTGGAAATCATGTGATTAGTTGGAAACCAACAAGCCATCATGCCTTAATCTAACTACGAGATAGATTTGTAGCAAGGCTATTTATGTCCTTTCATTCTTCTTTTCTCAAATAAACAGAAAAGATGCATACCATTGCAATAAAGAAGAGAGTCTAAATGACACGCCACACGACACCCACACTTGATTTACATTAAACATATGCGCCCATGAGAAATAAAAGAATTACCCCACCTACGACATCTCAACCATCAGATTTCAAGCTTGAGATATTAAGTATAACCCTTGGCTCTGGCCATGCAGCGTAAGCACACTGCACAGCCCATCACCAACAAATTGCAAAACACCACATCCTCCTTAGTCCTTGACTTACACGGGTATTCAAGGTGTTACGGCGTTATTCTTTCAGTGATAGATGCTTAGATGAAGTTTAAGTACATGTATACGATTGTAAAATGTACGGTGGTCTAAGGACACATCTATATGTTGGTTACGAGGACAGACGACAGAGCAGCACGACAAAAATGACACGGGACAATAAACTAGAACTACTGCCGAGCAAAAAAAGAAGTCTTCTCATCCTCTTGGTCACAGAGGTAACGCTTGGAATGAGGTAGGCCTTGCTGCATCAAACGAACTGCAATCCACCAACGGTTGCGCGCAACTGGCCACATAATAAACATATAAAATGGACACCTGAAATAATGGCCACATAATTTTGATTGGTTGCCTTATTTAGTACCACACCGTCATTCTCCCGCTCCACGCAAGTGTGCCTTATTTAGTACCCAAGTGTGGCGTCGATCCATGCCATATATGCATTCAGTACGTACAAGGTTTTTGGTCGACGAATTCAAATTTCCGAGTCTCTATCTTCACACTGTGGACCAAGGACTTGGATCGTTAATGAACGACCGATTAACAAACACAAACTCGTCCGTGAGGTTCGAATGGCACAAAAATGCACGGCAACGTTTCAACGATCCGAGCATCTCTGCAGAGATCTTTTATTAGGTGCAGACCAGCAGTTTGGTGAACAAACCCCTGCAAGGTCACCAGATCGTGGTGAACCCGCACCCCTGCAAGGTCACCAGATGGTCCTGTTTATCCTTCCCGACGTAGCCTCCCTTTTACTCAGCTGGTGATGCATTATAGTTTACCTTGCCAGTTACGTTTTCCAGCATTTTCTAAATCCAAGGTGACATGGGCCCGTTCGGCTGTTCAGTTTTTGGATGATTTCGGATGATTCAATAGTATTCTGTGAGAGAGAATAAGCTGAAACAAGCTGAGAAGTGATCAGCCGAACAGGCTGAAAAGCATTAGTGGCATTGTTCGCTTCTTTTATAATCCGTACTGAAAGCATCTAGGACCCTTGTTGGATTTCGATGATTAATGATAATACGTGATTACTGTGACTAACGTGTGTTTTGCAGAGACAATTAAGTTAGATCACGGTAATGGAGATCGATTGGGCTAACATGGTGGTCATGCCCCTACGATGGAAATCGTTTCGGTTTTTAAAGGATGGATGACAATGTTAAGGATGAACTAGTTCTAAATGTCGATTGGAGTTAAAAAGACACTTAGAGTAGTTTAGGACTTTGTTTTTCCTTTGACCGTACTATTAAGGGGGGTATGGACGGGTAGCTTGACCTAGGTGAGTCTAGTAGGTTAGGTGTGGTGCACACTTGCTAAACCTAGCACTAGCTAGCTCCAAAGAAGCCCTTAGATCCATTGGAGCAAACATCATTCACATATTATCGAGAGTTAAAAGTGAATGGAGGATCAAATACTGACCGGACGCTGGCGCAGAGTCCGGTCAGTTCATTTGATCAAGGTAAAATCGTCTGGTGCGACCGGACGCTGAGTCCCAGCGTTCAGTTGACTCCAGTAAGGTTCCAGAGAGGGAAAATCACAACCGGACGCGTCCGGTCGACTCCAGTAAGGTTCCAGAGAGGGAAAATCACGACCGGACGCGTCTGGTCAGTGTTGACCGGACGCTGGACAGCGTCCGGTCACATTTTAAACACTGGGGTTTAGGGAGAACTAACCGGAGCGTCCGATCAACATGACCGGAGCGTCCGGTCACCCCGCAAAGACACATAACGGTTCGTTTTTCAGTCATGGTTATAAATACTTCATCCATTCGTGTGTGGTGGTACTTTTGCTTATTCCAACAGCTGAGAAACACCTTTGAGAGTGCCAAGAAGAGCAAGGTCCTAGTGAGGTGATTGAGATTTGAGAATCCCAAATAGAGTCCTCATTAGTGAGATCAAGAGTAGCAAAGTGTGCATCCACCCTTCTCATTAGGCTTATCGTGGTCAAGTGAGAGTTCGTGCTGGTTACTCTTGGTGATCGCCATCACCTAGACGGTTTGGTGGTGATTGGGAGTTTGGTGATCATCCGACGGAGCTTGTGGATGACTCAACTCAAGTTATGAGCGGTTATGGGTGATTCACCGCGACGGAGTGTCGAAGAATGAACCTGTAGAGAGCACTTGATCCTTGCGTGGATCAAAGGGGAGCTATACCCTTGCATAGGTGCTCCAACGAGGACTAGTGGGAAATGTCGACTCTCCGATACCTCAGCAAAACATTACCGTGGTCCTTCTTCTCTATTTACTTTGAGCATTTACTTTGAGCAATTCAATTCTTGTCATTTATATTCATAGAATTGTCATGCTAGAGTAGGATTGAAACATAGGTTGCTAAACTTTTGTGTGGTAGATCAATAGATACACTTTTTAGGCACAAGAGCTTAATTGGGCTAACCATAGGACTTAATTATTACAAAAAAAATAGAATTAACCCAATTCACCCTCCCTCCCTTTTGGGCATCTTGATCATTTCACAAGCTCTAGAAGGAAGCCAATTTTCGAGATAGATTGCTACAATTATGGAGAACTTGGTTATCTAGCACATCAATGCACAAAGCCTAAGAAAGACAAGTACAAGAACAAGTACAAGGGTAAGAAAGATGACTCAAACAATGAAGAAGAAGATGAGAAGAAGAAAAACAAGCCATACAAGAAGAGAGATGGCAAGAAGGACTTCCACAAGAAGAAGAAAAGTGGAAAGACATACATCGTCGTTGATTGGCTCACGAATATTGATTCATCTAGTGGCTCATCCGATGATGATAGTGACAACGAGAAGGTGATCGCCATTGTTATTGACTCTTCATCATCTTCACCGCTACCACCACCATCATCCCATACATACATATGCCTTATGGACAAGGGTGATCGCAAGGTATCAAATGATGATAGTAGTGGTGATAAACATGCTAGCAATGATGATAGCGATAGTGATGATGATGAATATGAATCACCTTCTTATGATGATCTTGTTAAATTGCTAAATCAATACATTAAGATCATTAGAAAGAGTAGAGCTAAGAATGAAAAACTAGAGGCTAAGAATGATTCACTTTTAGCAAAATGTGATATAGCCAAAAAGGCTAGTGTTGAGCTTAGAGAAGCAAATTATGCTATATCATCCAAACTCAAGGAGCTCAAATCTTCTAAGAAAGAGCTTAAAGATAAACATGATAAACTTGAGGGGATGCACAAAGAACTCATCACTAGCCACAACAAGCTAAAAGAAGAATATACTACTCTTAAGATTAATCATGATAATCTTGTCATTGCTCAAGAATTTCTATCCAATGAGCCACATGATGCTACTAACAATGTTGTTAAGATTGATATAGCTACATCATGTGATGATTTGATCATTGAGAGCATTGAGCAAAGTTCTAGTCGCAAGGGCAAGCAAGTGCTTGAGGCCAATGATTATGATGAGTTTGTCAAGCTCAAGAATGACAATGAAAAGCTCAAGAAAGATCTTGAAGAGCTCAAGACCACCAACACCATAGTACTTGAAACTAGTGATCATGATGGTGACTTGATTCTTGAGAATGAGAAGCTCAAAGAAGAGAACAAGAAGCTCAAGCAAGAAAAAATAATGATGCTCTCAAGAAAGAAAACAAGAAGCTTAAGTTGGAGAAAGAGCATCTCAAGATTGGATTGAGCAAGTTCATAAGAGGCAAGCATCTTTAAAGTGAGCTACTAATGAACACCATCATGAAGATGGATAGAAGTGGCATTAGGTACCTGGCAAACAAAGAGAAGAAGGCTCAAGCTCAACAACAACAAAAGCCAAAGTCAAAGAAGTGTTTTGAGTGTGGACAAGAAGGTCACTTTGCCCATGAGTGCCAAACTCCACCATCACAGCCCTTGCCCAAGCATGCTAGACCTTTTGTCTTCAATGCTCATTACATGCTTAGAAAGGATTCTAGTGGAAAGATAAAAGTCATGTTCTTAGGACCTCCAAACAAGAATAGGCCTAAGAAAATTTAGGTTGTAAAGTCACTTGTTAAGAAGGTGAAGGGCCCTCAACAAGTTTGGGTTCCTAAAGCTTGATCTTTTGTGTGTAGGTGAACTACAAGACCAGTGAAAGTCATTGGGTTATTGATAGTGGTTGCACACAACATATGACCAATGATCCTCGTATGTTCACCTCACTAGATGAAGAAGTAGATGGACAAGAAAGAATCACATTTGAAGATAATTCTAAGGGCAAGGTTAAAGGATTGGACAAAGTGGCAATATTAAATGATCATTCTATCTCAAATGTGCTCTATATTGCTTTATTGAGCTTTAACTTGCTTTCCGTTGGACAATTGTGTGATCTTGGCTTCCAATGCTTGTTCACTGAGAATAAAGTTGTTGTATCTAAGAAGGATGATGATCAAGTGATATTCAAAGGATTTAGATACAACAACCTATACTTAGTGGATTTCACCTCCGAAGATGCTAACTTGAAAACATACATATTCACCAAAATAATACTTGGGTGGCTATGGCATAGAAGACTTGCTCATGTTGGGATGAGCTCACTTAAGAATCTAATGAAGAATGATTTGGTGAGAGGGTTGAAGGATGTGAAGTTTGAGAAGGACAAGCTTTGTAATGCATGCCAAGCCGGCAAGCAAGTTGCAAATACTCATCCAACAAAAGCTTTCATGTCAACCACAAGTGTGCTAGAACTCCTTCGCATGGACTTATTTGGACCAACAACATATAAGAGTTTGGGAGGAAATCTTTATTGTCTTGTGATTGTTGATGACTATTCAAGATACACATGGGTATTTTTTCTTCATGACAAATCCAAAGTTGCATCTTGCTTTAAGAAGTTTGCCAAGAGAGCACAAAATAAATTTGAAGTGAAGCTCAAGAAGATTAGAAGTGACAATGGGAACGAATTTGACAACACAAACATTGAAGCCTATTATGATGAAGTTGGGATCAAGCATGAGGTCTCCGCAACATATACTCCTCAACAAAATGGTGTAGTTGAGAGAAAGAACCGAACATTGATCACTCTTACAAAAACAATGCTAGATAAGTACAACACCCCCAAAGCTCTATAGGTGGAAGCTATCAACACCGCATGCTATACATCCAACCACCTATTCCTTCAAAAGTTTCTTGGTAAGACACCTTATGAGTTGCTCAATGAGAAGAAGCCAGACATCTCCTTCTTTAGGGTGTTTGGTTGCACATCACTCTTTTGTCTCTTATTTTGAGCCTACTAAGGTAGAAGAAGCTCTTCGAGATCCGGATTGGATAAATGCCATGCATGAAGAGTTGAACAACTTCACCCACAATGAAGTTTAGACTCTTGAAGAGCGGCCAAAAGGTACAAGAGTCATTGAAACAAAGTGGGTGTTCCGCAACAAGTAAGATGATCAAGGCATAGTTGTGAGGAATAAGGCAAGACTAGTTGCAAAGGGGTTCTCTTAAGTTAAAGGTTTGGATTTTGGGGAGACCTTTGCACCGGTTGCAAGACTAGAAGTCATTCGTATCCTCCTTGCATATGCATCACATCATGATATGAAACTATATCAAATGGATGTGAAAAGTACATTTTTAAATGGCTTTATTAATGAACTAGTCTATGTTGATCAACCTCTCGGGTTTGAAGATCCTAGATATCCTAATCATGTTTGTAGGTTGTCCAAGGCGCTATATGGGCTTAAGCAAGCCCCAAGAGCTTAGTATGAGCGTCTTTGGGACTTCCTCATTGAGAAGGGTTTCATCATTGGGAAGGTCGACACCATACTATTCACCAAAAAGCTTGATAGGCACATCTTCATTTGTCAAGTGTATGTTGATGATATCATCTTTGGATCATCAAATGAAGATTCTTGCAAAGAGTTTGGTGAATTGATGTCGAAGGAGTTTGAGATGTCAATGATTGGAGAGCTTACATTCTTTCTTAGTTTTCAAGTCAAGCAAATAAGAGAAGGGATTTTCATCTCTAAAGAGAAATATACAAATAATCTTTTCAAGAGATTCAAGATGGATGAATGTAAGCCAATCGAGACACCACTGCCAACTAATGGACATCTCGATCTAGATAAAAGAGGTAACATGGTTGATCAAACTCTCTACCGCTCTATGATTGGTAGCTTGTTATATTTAACCGTATCTAGGCTCGACATCATGTTTAGTGTGTGTATGTGTGCTAGATTTCAAGCTAATCCTAAGAAAACTCATTTGATTACCGTTAAAAAAATCCTTAGGTATTATAAGCACACACCAAGCATTGGCCTTTGGTATCCTAAAAGAGCTATATTTGAATTAGTTGGCTATTCTGATTCAGATTATGCCGGTTGCAAAGTGGATAAAAAAAGCACATCTGGAGGGTGTCATTTGCTTGGTAGATCACTAATGTCTTGGTCCTCCAAGAAACAAAATAGTGTGGTTTTATCCACCGCTGAAGTGGAATACATTGCCGCGGGTGCTTGTTGTGTACAAATTCTTTATATGAAACAAACTTTGCTAAACTATGGTGTAGTTTTAGAAAAAGTACCTCTTTTATGCGATAATGAAAGTGCGGTAAAACTTACAAATAATACGGTTCAACACTTACGCACCAAGCACATTGATATCCATCATCACTTTCTTAGAGATCATGTTGCAAAGAATGATATTTCATTAGAAGGTGTAAGGACCGAGGATCAATTGGTGGATATTTTCACTAAACCGCTAGATGAGACGACTTTTTGTCGATTGCGGAATGAGCTCAATGTTCTTGATTTTAATAACTTCATAAAAAATGAGCTTGTGTTGTCCCTTGCATTGCATTATAATATACAACATATTTACTTTTTATGATAATGTATATAGAGCTTGTCTAACATGGTTAAGATAACCACCGAAAAGCATGTGAAGAAGCTTAACCTTGTATCAAACTTGACAAGCAACTAGATTTACTTTCAAGTATTGCATTGCATATACATGAATATTGCTTTATTGTTTATCTTTAATTGCCCTCTTATTGCCTATTTTCTTAAAAAGAATTATAGCCTAAGATAAAATATTTTGAAAATTTTGAGGGATTGAGAGAGGTCACTCACATCAGTCCTAATTGGTGTTTATTTAGATCTTATTAAAGTTGGGACTTGATTGGGAACAGGCAGCACGAAGGACTTTGAAGATTTGCTAGAAAAAGAGTGACCGGACGCTGCACTGGACTCTGAAGTCTTGCGTCCGGTTAGTTTACATGAGGTGAACTGCTGCTGAGAAGGAGTGACCAGACGCTGAAACAGTGTTTTCCTAGCATTCGGTCAGATGGCGATCCAGCGTCCGGTCGATCGAAGACGAAGGAGACTGCTTGCATCGGACTCTGGCTGTGTCTGGTCGGGCTTCGCCGGACGTGTCCGGTCGTGATTCCAGGGGTTTTGGACCTCTCTGGAATCGACCGGATGCTGGGTGCCAACATTCGGTCGCTGCCACCAGAGCGTCCGGTCAGTAGGAAATATGCGGTTTCAGGACTTCTTCTTCGTTTCCTTTTCTGTCTCATCGGGGGCCACCCATATAATCCAACCGTCGTGACCTACGGCCGCATCCGCATCGTCTTCGCCATCCCAAGCCACCGCATAGCCGCTCCTACCAGCAGCCGTGTCGCCACTGCCCGTGCCGCTGCTTCGCGCTGCCTGCCCACAGCCGCGTTGCCGTTACCCGCGCCACTGCTTCGCGCTGCCTGCCCACAACCGCGCCGCCACACCCACACCGCCGATCGCTCCGCGCGCCTTGCTCCCATGCCACCATGTTGGAGTTCCTCCATCTGCCCGTAGCAAGCCGCACCACTACACCAGCGCCGCCTCCCGTGCCCTACCTCCAACGCCGCCGCCCACGCTCGTGCCCTCATTGTATTGCTCGGCCGTCGAATCTCGCCGCAACCCTAACCCTAGCCTTGAAGTGCCGACCCAGTGGTTCCCCGATTCGTTCCTTTTCTCGTCGATTCGCCAGTTCGTCAGGTAGCAAGCCCTCGTTTCCAATTTCATTCCTAATTGCTTGCTTCCTAGGATTTTGTATCTTTAGATATATTGTATTTATTTGTATATCCTATCTATTCTATCATGCAGCGAGTCGATGCCGTTGTGGTCCCTTTGGCGGTTGCCAGTTAACTCGGGGCCAAGCTCACGAGTACGGATCGAGGCCAAGCCTCGAAAGTGATAGTTGGCAGTTGATTCTTGTCAGGGCAGTTGTTCCTTTTAGCTTCATCAGATGGCTCGTGTTAAGAATGTCAAAGGAGGTCCCGGTGATGAGGATCCGAGGCCCCCGCCTCGCCAGCCTATAGATGCAAAAGGCAAGGCAACGAAGAAGCTAGCGACGAGGAAGCACAAGTACCCTGATGCAAATACAACGAGAGCAGCCACAGTTACAGAGGTCGCAGAGCGTAGAGAGAGGAGGTGCTCGGAGTGTTGTCATTGCAGATCAGCTCTCTCCATCTACGAGGGTTGCACTTCAGCGGGTTGAGCACCATCATGGTGGTCTAGCTAGGACTCTCATGGTTGGAGGACGGCGTGTCGCTATTGATGAGAGTCAATCTCAGGGGAAGCCTCACCAGCAGCCACAGCCAGTAGAGCAGACCCAGGAGGGAGAGTTGGCCAAGGAGACAGAGCAGGCACCTCAGCCACAGCTTCACCGCTCTGGTCGTACATGTGCTCCAGTCACATCGAGGTCAGAGACACAGCAGAGGGGTTATCGCCCACCACCTAGACCACAGGGTCTGCCTCTAGTGACTCACTTGGATTTAAGGACCGCCACGGCTAAGCAGATTCAGTAGCCCAGATTTATGGACTTTGAGCAGTGGTTTCCACTGAGGCGGGATGAGTGTGCTTCAGAGGGTTTCTACACACCACTATAGGAAGACTTTTATAATGCATATCTTAACAGTAGAGTAGTATTCAGATCTCAGAGGGTGTGTAACATTGAGACCATTGTAGCAGCAGCTGGAGAGCATATTAACCCTTACCTATCTTACCTGCCAGGGCTGATAGATTTACTTGGACGGATAGGCCTATATGTTCCATCTTGGATCCGTCAGTTCTATGCTACACTCTGGATTGACTCGCGGCACAGATTTATACACTTTTCATTTAGAGGCAGAGATTACAAGCTGATGAGCACTAGGATCAGAGAGATACTCAAACTTCAGGAGCAGCCCTTCCGGCTACATGAGGTTTGCTATGGACAGACAACGCCTTTCAGACGCCCTCACAGTGGTCTTGTGCCCCCTACAGATCTAGTCCACCATTGCTTTACAGAGACATTCGACGAGGGGTCGAGCAGGACATCCAATGATCTTACTCCTATAGCTAGAGTGTTGGATGCTATTATGAGGAGGACACTACTTCTAAGGATGGTGTATCGCGAGGGCTTGACTCGCATATAGTTATGGTTACTGAACTCTCTGATGTAGCAGATAGTGTTTGACATTTGGGATCTCCTTCTATCAGAGATAGATGATACTATTGCAGAGGGGTTTAGAGGTCATAGGCAGCTGTCATATGCTCACTGGGTTATATTTCTGATCCACAGGGCAGTTACTGTGAGGCCACCAGAGATGCTGGCAGAGTATAGTGGTGCTACTACAGAGTTCCCTGCATACAACATGACTTAAACGATCCGACATAGTGCAGTGAGGACATCCAGCTAGCCGAGCCAACGTCCAGAGGTGTTAGAGACTGCAGCTCAGCAAGATGAGACCATCAGGAGCATAGCAGCTATAGAGGAGGAGGAGCTTGATGCTCAGCAGGACAGGATTGTCGCGAGCGACCCCAGTGACAGCTCAGATAATGACTACCAGCTTATTCCTCATATGCCTCCACGTCAACATGACCATGAGGCCAGTAGTTATAGTTCAGCTCCACCTGCACTGCAGACAGACCCTGCTCTACTTGTCGTACTTGAGCGGATGAGGTAGGATCAGGCTCGCTGGGCTCAGGAGATAGCTGCCACTTTTGCTCAGTTTCAGACTAGGCAGGATGAGTTCTAGCGACAACAGCAGGTGATCCAGCAGCAGCAGTAGCTTCTCATGTAGCAGCAGCTACTTAGGTTTATGCAGCATGTTGTGACAGCTATTGAGGCTCCACCACCATAGCCTAGTTAGCCTGCCACCATTTCTATGACTCCAGCTTTACAGCCTAATTGGCTTCAGAGTTAGAGACAACCATCAGCATAGTTTGCTTCACCTATAGAGCAGGTGTTCTAGTGGTTTGCCTCACCAGTGCTAGCCCCGCAGTTCACACCTCTTCAGACGGGCTTCACACCAGCTCAAACTTCTTCGCTGCTAGTGACAGATACTTCAATCTCCAGGAGCCTTGGAGTGACTTTCAGTGAGTTGACAGAGTAGCCTACTCCGTCACATTTACATGTCTCAAGTCCTTCTATAGTTGCACCTATTACCAGGACTATAGAGACGATCCCTTCTTCTGTTGCATCATCAGAGCCGTCTGCTTTAGTGATACATGCATAGTCTACTGCCGCTCCAGTCCCTGATCTAACCTAGACCGCTTCAGCATCGCTTCCAGCTACACAGGGTCAGATAGCTCAGAGCTCAGGGTCAGATGATGATGGTACACAGTTCCAGCTCGCTCCTCGTACCTCAGCGCTCGACTCATCCACTGTAGCCCCACCGACCGACCCTTAGGTTTTGGTGTTTGACGCCAAAGGGGGAGAGGGATCGAGTATGTTAGACTTAGGGGGAGCTTAGTATTCTATTATTTTTTATTTTTATGTGTGATATACTATTATACATTCGTGTGTTTACTTTTATGCATCAAACTATATTTATGTGATAGTGATATCTACGTGATTGTGATATGTGACAT
This sequence comes from Miscanthus floridulus, assembly GCF_019320115.1. NCBI lineage: Eukaryota > Viridiplantae > Streptophyta > Magnoliopsida > Poales > Poaceae > Miscanthus > Miscanthus floridulus. The sequence goes on from NC_089598.1 coordinate 13,651,744, forward strand.
GTGTGCTCTCTACTTTGAATCTTTTATGTCATATCACTAGTGTTATGCTCATTTGCTTTGCTTCCGCGTTTTACTCTGATACAAATGAGCTTTATTACTTGTACTCATGCTTATTTCATATCTTTTGAGTACAGTATGTTGGCCTGGATCATATAAGCTTGCCTAGTCTTTTGTTCTTCTTATCAAAAGCTTATATGAACCAAGCATGTTAAAAACATCAACTCTCTCATATACTCGAGGTGGTATTGTCATCAATCACTAAAAAGGGGGAGATTGAAAACATTTAGGCCCCTAGTTGAGTTTTAGTGATTAATGACAATACGTGATTATTGTGACTAACGTGTGTTTTACAGACGTAATTAAGTTAGGTCACGGTAATGGAAATCGATTGAGCTATCATGGTGGTCATGCCCCTACAATGGAAATCATTTCGATTTTCAAAGGATGAATGATAAGGTTAAGGATGGACTAGTTCTAAGTGTCGATTGGAGTTGAAGAGACACTTATAGTAGTTTAGAACTTTGTTTTTCCTTTGACCGTTCTATTAAGTGAGTATGGACGGGTAGCTTGACCTAGGTAAGTCTGGTAGGTTAGGTATGGTGCACACTTGCTAAACCTAGCACTAGGTAGCTCCTAAGAAGCCCTTAGATCTATTGGAGCAAACTTCATTCACATATGATCGAGAGTTGGAAGTGAATAGAGGATCAAATACTGACCGGACGCTGGCTCTGGGATGACCGGACGCTGGCGTAGAGTCCGGTCAGTTTATTTGATCAAGGTGAAATCGTCTGGTGCGACTAGACGCCGAGAGGTGAAATAATCGGACGTTGAGTCTCAGCGTCCGGTCGACTATAGTAAGGTTCCAGAGAGAAAAAATTATGACCGAACGCTGTCCCAGCGTCCGATCGACTCCAGTAAGGTTCTAGAGAGGGAAAATCACGACCGGACACGTCCGGACACATTTTAAACACTGGTGTTCGGGGAAAACTGACCGGAGCGTTCGATCAACATAACCAGAGCGTCCGGTCACCCCGCAAAGGCACATAACGATTCGTTTTTCAGCCATGATTATAAATACTTCCTCCATTCGTGTGTGTGCATACTTTTGCTCATTCCAACAGGGAAAAAGTCTACTTAACCCTCCACCTTTCATACTTGCTCTACTTCACCCCCAACTATGAAACCATCTGTTTTACCCCCTGAACTTTCTAAAACCGTCTATTTACCCCCCGGGCGGTTTTTGACAGCGGTTTTGCTACAGGGATGGTTGGTTTGAATTTTTTTTTCGGTGAATCTTTGAAAAATCACAGTAAATCATAGAAAAAACATAAAATAAAAAATCTAATTTTGTTGGACTCCACATGAGTAGATCTACATAGTGAATATGTAATACGGTATGCTTTAGTACAAAATTTTTACTGTAGCCTTAGATTAATTGGAAAATCTAATTTTGTCTGTAATTAATTAAAATAATTCATAGCTGCAGCTTCTATGGTCCAATTGTGGTAAAATTTTTATGGTACGCTAATTATTGTATGCTTGAACTATAGTAAAAATTTTGTACTCATTGGACTATGTATAACTTAGTTATACATAAATTCTAATTAATTACAGACAAAATTGGATTTTTCAATTAATCTAAAGCTACAAAAAAAATTTGTCCTAAAACATACCGTATTATATATTCACTGTGTAGATCTACTCATGTGGAGTCCAATAAAATTAGATTTTTCATTTTATGATTTTTCTATGATTTACTATGATTTTTCAAAAATTCACCGAAAATAAATAAATAAAAGAAAATTCAAAACCACCGGCACTGAAGCAAACCCACCGTTGCTGTAGCAGACCCGCTGTTACTGTAGCAAAACCGCCACTGAAAACCGCCCGGAGGTAAAATAGACGTTTTTAGAAAGTTCAGGGGGTAAAACAGATGGTTTCATAGTTGGGGGTGAAGTAGACCAAGTATGAAAGGTGGGAGGTTAAGTAGACTTTTTCCTTCCAACAGCTGAGAAACACCTATGAGAGTGCCAAGAAGAGCAAGGTCTTAATGAGGTGATTGAGATTTGAGAATCCCCAAGGAAGCCCTCATTAGTGAGATCAAGAGTAGCAAAATGTGCATTCACCCTTCTCATTAGGCTTATCGTGGTCGAGTTCGTGCTTGTTACTCTTGGTGATCGCCATCACCTATACGGCTTGGTGGTGATTGAGAGTTTGGTGATCATCCGATGGAGCTTGTGGATGACCCAACTCAAGTTGTGAGCCATTATGGATGATTCACCGCGACGGAGTGTCGAAGAATCAACCCGTAGAGAGCACTTGATCCTTGCGCAGATCAAGGGGAGCTACACCTTTGCGCGGGTGCTCCAACAAGGACTAGTGGAGAGTGACGACTCTCCGATACCTCGACAAAACATCGCCGCATTACTCCTTCTCTATTTACTTTGAACAATTCAATTCTTGTCATTTATATTCATAGAATTGTAAGCTAGAGTTGGATTGAAACATATGTTGCTAAACTTTTGTGCGGTAGATCAATAGATACACTTTCTTGGCACAAGGGGTTAATTGGACTAATCATAGGACTTAATTATTGCAAAGAAATTTAGAATTAGCCCAATTCACCATCCTCTTAGTCATCTTGATCCTTTCACGTACTTTTCAACTTGTTTTTTCAGCCGGGACAGTGTTTTTATCTTACAACAAATCAGCCGGAACAATATTTCGGCTTGTTTTTTCAGCAAAGCGAACGGGGCAGTAACAATACAAAAAAAAAAACAGCCCCTAATTCTGGAAAAAAAGGAAATGTTCTTAGATTACAAATCCATTGCTCACCAAGTAATTTGGTAGGTTCCTTTTATCTTCCAACTGCTTTTTCAAAATTGCACTCTGCATGCTCTGCAGATTTCAATCCTAATTGTGGAAGAAAAACATCACACTTTAATTTTTAGCAGAAAGAAGAAACAAAACACAAAACTAACGGGAGGTTTTATTCATTTGACCATTTCAATTAGAAGAGGGAATGTGAAAAAAAGGTAGAAATATGATAGGAAATCAAAGTTCATAAAATAGAAGACATGAATGTTGATAGACAAATTCACAATTCCATATGATTCATCCTGAAAAGTGGCAAGGAAACAGGTTCAATATGATAGCAACCTTATTGATGCCCACTGCCCACAAAGTGCAAGAATGAAGAAGGTGAATGTAATTGTTCAATATGCTACAAGGAAGTAATATGTCTGTCATGGATGACAACCTAGCATGTCTTGGAAGGGGAAAAGATAATCATCCACAAGCAAGATTTCTTGTGACATTATTCTGAAATATGTATAAATGGTTTGAAAACTTACCCATACAACTCATCATGGTAGTCTGTCTCTTCTCATTCACAGATTTGCTGCCTTCAGTATTTACCAGAATCTACAGATATGCCACCAGCAGAAGAATCTTCTATTTCAGATGAAGGAATTGTATCTGCATCTATATTCAAAACATATCAACAAAACCAGATCTTCGGCTATCCTCAGTATCCAGCACCCTTGATGTTGACGACAATTCACCAGTTTTATGAAAACATGCAATTTGTAGCTCAAAAAAGACCCATTACGATGCTCAAGTCATCACATAAGAAAACCTAAACCAATAGCTCCGACCTTCTTGCCATCTTAAAATAAGTGATGAGTATGGCTCTGTAAGGAGTTGCCGGAGTAGAAGGTCAGCAAAGAATTGATACAGAGCAAAAGCTGCAGCTCGACTTTGTGCTTCCTGTTCATAAATCCAGTTTAATAATAGCATTTTAGATAAGAAGAGATAAGATAATATTCTATTTTGATTTGCTATGTACTGATATCTCAGTGTATCATGATAATTATTATCATGGAGAGAAGTGCCATAACAGAATAATAATTAGCCGAATCAAATTATTTGTAAGAAGAATTACCATACAAAGTAACAGAAAAGTTATAACCTGAACAGATCCATATTCTTCATCTAGTTCAGGTAACTGGATTTTCATCAAGCCTCCAGACTTCTGACTCTTACCATGGCCAGTAGCTCCCCGCAACACATTAACAGAATATACAAATTTTCCATCTCTCTAAGATATTTTATTATACTTTGGTGCTTCCCAACCAAGTTTAGGACAACTTTGGTAGAACAGCTTTCGGCATTTTACCATAGTCTCCCTGTAGTTGAGCAAAAAAAAAAGAGAAAAGAACGGCTAGAAAATAGTGCATAGTAAAAGCACAAATCAAACATGAAACATGTCCCACCAATATGAAGAAAAAAGGGAAAAAGCACTTGGACCTTCTTCCATATATATCATCTATGTTTCTAAGAAGATGGCTACAACCATCATGTGATAATTTCTCTATTTGTTGCTGTTTCATGATTTCTGGAGCCACTGCCTCCCAAGCAGATGAGTCTTCAAAGAACATGTTATCAAGCTCTACCACCTCTTCATCTACCTCCTTTGTATAAGTTCTATCGACATCCTTAGGAATTGCCTTTTTCAAATCAGATCCTTCATTAACATTGCCTACACTCAGGACATTTTTTCTCAGTTGCCTCTAAATCATTCTGAACACCCTGGACATTTGCAGTTTCAGAATTTGAAGATACAGAATTGGCAGGATTGCTTATATGTCCGTTCAGGCTTCCATGCTTGGAATTCATTTTTGCAGCCGTAAAGTGTGGGAGGGAATCATAAGATAGATCAGTGTAAACTATCAACTTTGTAAAACTTCCAAAAACTTGTCAGGGCCATGTATTAAAAACTAGTAGACAATATGTGTCATAGTTACAACATGAATGCCAGTAATACAATGAGCAAAGTTACCTTGCTCTAACGCCTATTTGGCTTTGCTTGAACAACTTCAAAACTTTGTGAGTAATCTTCCCATGTAGAGGAATCATTGGAATTTGTATCCTCCTCCTAACATCAGTGACATGCAAAAGAAAAATTATATGATTATATATCAATATAAACATGATATTAAAAGAAAGGAAAAGGAATAACAGCTAACAAAAAGACTTTATAAAGGAAGAAAGAAAGTGGTAGAGGAATCATTCAATTCATTGTGAAATTGTGTGCATAGGACATTCTGATGTTGGGTACATGCAATGAGAGTATCAGCCGTATATTTATAATTTATTGCAATAATCCCTCTGATACATTGATACCATTTTAAGTGAACGGTGTCATGTTTTCATAATTTCCCATTCATGTGGGTTGTCCCCAGCTTGGAACTTGGAAAAGCTGGTATCCTTTCTTTATAAGCAGGGTATTACCTCACTCTACAAAAAAAGTTTATCTTTTGTTTCAATCTGTTAACTATCCTCACCACAGGGTATTACCTCGCTCTACAAAAAACTACACAGACCATGTCAACATCTGAAACTGCGGTGAGGATAGTTAACAGATTGAAACAGAAGACAAACCATGAGCAAAAGAGATAAGAAAAGACTTGAATTGTTGTGAAACAGATTTCTCAGTGAATAATAGTTACGATCTTGCATAACCATTTTGAGTTTTTTTTTTCAAACAATAAAAACATTGAGCTACTTAGACTAGCAAAACTAAACAATTATTTGTCTTCTAAACTGCAAGTTGCACAAGTTCATGATGTAGAGGCTCTTAGTATCCATGGGAAGTTCAGTACAACCTCAGGGAAGTATGAAACAGAACGATACAATTACAGAATAAGCAAACAGACAAAAAAAAAACATAAGATTAACAAAATCCAATGTTTGTTCAGAGAGTACTAAGAGATGACTCAATTCAAGTGATAAATTTACTTGTTCATTCATCTATACCTCCTCTTGATGGTCCATGTATTGACGAATCCATGCAGCTTGCAATAACCGCCCATCATCCAGTGACACATTCTCTTCTCTCTACCCACCGATTCTAACTTCCAACCCCTCAGTGCATCACCTTCACCTCCTCAGGTTCACGACTCTGGCACCCAATTGTCCTTGGCTGTGAACAGTACTTTAACAGAACCTTCAGCTCCTACATCACATACCAACAATGTGATCATCACATGATTCTAGCATGAAAGAGCAACACCTAATTAATCAACCAATCAGCGCCCTATATAAGTGGAAAAGAAGAGACAAACTCAACACTTCAACATTTATACGATATTGGAAAAGAAGAGACAAACCAGCGAGTTCATGGACTGTCAAGAGTATTGGCCCAAACATCTGAAGAGGAAGCCTAAGGTCTAGACTACATAATGGATCCAAATCAGGGAAAGAAGCATCAAGCAGAACAGAAATATATATAAGACAAACAGAGGAAAGGAAGCAAATCTTCCTGCTCCCTATCGAGAACCTCTTCCCAATTATCCCTGTGATTGCTCATGTAGTCAGTTTGATTTTTTTTTTTTTTTTGACAAGTCACGTAGTCAGGTTGTTCTCACCAGTGACCACGGGTGTGACAGCCACTTCACAGATAAACAAATAAATCACAGAATGCAGGCAAATGATCAATGATGTAAAATCCGTAAAACTGTAGGAGAAAAGACAGACATCGCAAATGAGCACCCTAGTAGACTGATGAGAACACAGCACACACAGAGAGGAATGTGTGTAAACATGTTGAACCATTCATCGCCTAATAAACCTTAAACCCTTGAAATTTCATACCTGTGAAGTGATGGTGCTGGTGCCAACACTGTAGAACTTGAGGGGGTGCTCATCGCCAGGCAGATTAAAGCATAGCCAGTCCAACGCCGAGTCAAACATCGCCGAATCCTACCTCATAAAAAACAAGACACAAAAGGACACGAGAACAAGCTGGACCAAACAAAAACAGATTTCTACACAAACAAGGGCGATGATTCCTGATCCAGTGCACCCCAAACATTTACAGTTCTTGTTCACATGAACAAGTGACACAAGCAGGCCTGACAAAACAAAGAGCAGCCCCTCGTTTAGCCAACGACTAATTTTGATGCACCCCTGCAATCTGTGTATCATAAAAAGGAAAGCAGATAAACCCTCCTTTTGTATGAATTCATGAATCAAACAGTATGATTGACTGGATTTTAGATTTTTGAATGCATCAGTAGTTCACTACATTTCGAAAATATTAGACTCGACGAAAACTGGGTCTAATTGGCAAATCAATCAATATATAAGAGAACACAATCCAGAACAATAATAACTTTAGCATAGAACATCCTGTGACAGCATATACCAGATTAAAAACGAAATTATCCGCGATTATTTAACCACCTCAATCCTATTACAAGATCACACAGGCAGGATTGTGATCCACGCAGGCAGGATTACGAATCCACAACAGCCAGCCCAGCCTAAACCATACCACCACATACTAGAACACAAAGTCACACAATAATAAAGCAGCCCGCAAGGAGAGACAGAATTCTTAGATCTTGTCGATGTCCTCGTCCTCGAACTGGATGTAGTCGCTGCCCTCCTCGCCGTCCTCGGGCCCATCGACGTCGACGCCCTCGTTGAGCCTGAGCGTCTCGGGAAGCTCCCCGTAGGCCTTGAGCAGGCGCGCCTCGTCGTTCATGTACTTGAGGATGACGTCGGCCTTGTCGTCCTGGTAGTCGCGGAGGCCGACGAGGACGATGTCCCCGGCCGCGATCCAGACCTTCTTGTGCATCTTGCCCCGGATGTGGCAGAGGCGGCGCGTGCCATCGACGCAGACGGCCTCGCACCGCCCGTTGCCGAGCATCCGGGTCACCTGCGCGTACTCCTGCCCGTCTTCCTTGAAGACGAGCTCGCGCTTGTCGTCGTCGGCCTCGTTCTTTCCCCTCTTCCGGTTCTTGCCTCCCTTACCCTTGTTCTTCGGCATCTTCGCGGAGGACGAGAGCGACGAGACGAAACCCTAGGCGCGAGATCGAGGTGGGGAAAGGGAGCGGTGCGGGTTGCGGTTCATGGGTGTGCTGTGTTAGGAGGAGAGGGTGCGGGGCGGCGGCGAGTTTATAGGGTGAACGCGTGGGGAGGAGGGGTGGAGGCGTATGGTCCGTTGGATCTAGGGTTGGGCGGCGTGGACCGCTGGGATAGGGAGGGCGGGGTCTCTGTTTCTGGATAAGGTCTCGTTTGGTTAGCATGTACTCCGCTCCGCGTGCCTTTTCAACAACGGTTCCGTCTCCCTCTCTCCCACAGGAAAAAAACGAGTCCATCTCAAAATAAATACACATTAAGCTTTCTCACGAGGAGCTAATCCATGTGTTCCTAAACAATTGTTACTGTTGATGTGAATATCGTAAGTTTGACTCGATTTATAGAAAATGTTCCGACACGGACACCTGCAGGCCCCATGACCATAAATCCCCCCACGAACGGATCCGGATGGGCCAACCCAAAATAACACCAGAATCAATCGCCCTGACCGGCCTTTTCGTTCGCCGGCCGCACGCACTCTCGCTCGCTCGCACCTCGATCAATGGAGACGTTTGGCGCGGCGGTGGACGGCGAGGACGATTTTTCCTCGACCAGCAACCAGACCAAGGTGACGACTTCATGTCCGACGATGACGACGAAGACTACTTTATGTCCGACGATGACGACGAAGACTACTTTATGTCCGACGATGATGACGATTACTGGTCGACGCAAGGTGACAACGACGACTTCATGTCCGACGACGACAACGAGGACGAGGAGTACCCCTTCCCCGTGCACGCGGCGTCCGAGGCGGCGATCGCGGCGCTGGAGGCGGCCGAGGCGCTGGCCGACGACTGCTGCCCGGTCTGCCTGCAGGACGGCGGGGAGGCGCCGGTGCCGGAGCCGGCAGCGCGGCCGTGGAGCCGGGTCGCGCCGTGCGGGCACCGGTTCCACGCCACGTGCGTGGAGAAGTGGCTGAGGGTGAAGCTGAGCTGCCCCCGTGTGCCGGTGCCCGGCTGCGGTCCCTCCTGCACCCACCGCCGCGCGCCGCCGTGACGCTGCACCGGAGCCCCCGCGCCCGATCCCGGCATCGTGGAGGAGTTCTTGGCGATGGGTTACGAGGAGTCTCTCGTGTTCGACAAGAGCCCGCGGTGGATGGAGTACATGGCCGACCTTCACCAGGAATTCTTCCCTTTGGCCGGCCGGTGCAGCATGAGACTGGATTAGGGATCTTTCTTGCTTGAACAAAGTGCTGCTGCAAAACTCTGCAAACTAATCATGGCGGAAGATCTCTAACGACCACCCCGGCCCCTTCCTTTTTCTCTTGACTGAAATTGTTGGAGCGTAGTAGCGTTAGGTGGTCACGTGGGCTGGTTTTGACTCTTTTGCTGGGCTCCCTAGGGTGTGCAACCCGTGTACATACATAATTTTTGCTAATTGCTGTTCTAGGTAGAGCGGTAGACTATCAGCGTGTTTGGTTTGGAGATCCAGCTGATCTGGAATGGAGTGGTGTGGTGCAGCATGGAAAGGAATCAGTTGGCTGGTTCGTATCGTTGCTGGTTCGTGAAGAAGTACTACTGGCTGATTCGTGTGAAAGAAAAATAATATTCCGACTGAAAATTTACGATCGTTTACGACGAGCCACAGCCAAACAAACAGCTGCAGGTCGTCCGATGCTTTCTAGTGGAACGAACTCGTCCGAGATATTTGCCTTTCTGTTGGACTACACAGAATGGCCTGGTGACGGACGACTTCATTCCGAGACGCAAATCAAACGTTTTGATTAGGATCGGATGATTCCGGATGCCCTCACGACACAAACCAAACGCTTTGTATGTCTTCATTGACTATTTTGTTCATCTGCAGCCTAATAAGTAGTAATAATCTATTATTTGCCACATGCATGGCCCACAAGTGTTTTTTTTAACCAGGCAAGTTTGATTTCGGCCCAAGCTATATGTTTGGCTATAAATATTCTACTTCCCCACCCACTTTCTTTTTTGTTACATCTGTGTCCTCTTATTTGCTTGTTTTATTTAAAATACGGTATTATCTTGTCTGACTTTATTTGATTCTATCATGATGTTTTCATTTTTAGTATATTCTTACCAACAATTCTTACAATCGTTCAAATATACTATTATTTATTTCAAATTCTATAACCACAAGTTTTTTTGTTCTAATAACATTATTTCACTGTTTTCATAGAATTTTCAATATGGTTAATGGTGCAACTTTGCATATATTTTTATTATACCGAAACATGTTTTATTTATTGATACATTGGGTCTGACTGCCGCTGTGAAGCTAGTACATATTCTCATATAAAGCTGGAACATTTTTATTCCTACTAATATTTTTTCTCATGAAGCTAGCACAAATTCCTCTTTGGAGCTAGAACATTTTTCCTTGAAGCCGAAACAATTTACATGTGACGATGGAATATTTTTTTATTGCTAATCTAGGATATTTTAAACCCAAATATAGTTACACAAAACATTATTCTTCATGAGAAGAAAAATATGTGATGTTGGAACAGTAATCTTCACGAAAAAAAAAGTTTTACAACAAAATGTAATCTAAATATACTCAGTGGTCAGTGGGTGTTGTTTTAAAGCTTTTAGGCCCTGTTTGGCTTGCTGAAACTTGGCTGAAAAACACTGTTCTGGCTGAATTATTGTGAGAGAAAACACTGTTCCGGCTGAAAAAAACAAACCGAATAAGCCGGTTTCTGGGTAAGCCGAACAGAGCCTCACACAATAGTATAGTTATAATTGAATCTGTGTTGCTGAGCGCTTGAGCCTGCTTTCTACCTCAGTGCGCACTAGCCAGCTACGGCCTGCAGCCTAGTACTCCCTTCCCACTGTCCACGAAAAAATATAATTTTAGCACAGTACCATGGTTTAGTATCTTAAATTTAATCAATTATAGATAAAAAAATATTAATATTTATGATATTAAATAAATATAATTAAATTAATTATGAAATGTATTTTTATAATAAATGATTTTGTAGCCATAAATGTGAATAATATTCACTAAAAAATTGGTCAAACATGAACTATTTTTTGTAGCATGTAACACGTAGTTGTATTCTTCTGTGAACGGAGGGGAGTACGATGGAAATCGAGCCCAATAGCAGAGATATCGGACGGCTGATAAATCGAGTGAGCCGACGCCAAGAAACACTCGAGTGACTGATGTATATGGTAACATTTTTAGCGGGCTATTTAAAACCAGGATGAGTTGGAAACTCAAAACCAGTTCGACGACAAGCACGCTCACACAGTGCTCCTCGCGGCACCAGCATGGTCTCCCGCGTCCGAGTTCTCAGCATCACCCATGTCCGACCACCCGCTGAAACCTCCAATCCTCTACCGGACAACGGCGACCACACCATCAAGCTCTCGCTCTTCGACACCATGTTGATCCCCCTCCAACCGATGCAGCGCCTCTTCTTCTATGAGGGTGACGACCTGCCGCCCTTCCGTGCCCTCGCCGCCACGCTCGCCGTTTTCACCCCGCTCGCCGGCCACGTCGCGGTCTCCAAGTCGGGGGACGTCGTCATCGACTGCTCCCCCGAAGTCGTTTCCCAGGGTGTCAGGTTCGTCGAAGCCGAGTACGCCGGCAGCACAGACGACATGCGCCGGCTTGCAAGCGACGCCGAGCATGACGTCGAGGCGTACGCGCAGCTCGTGCCTGCTCTCGTGGTCAGCGCGCTGCCGGTCCCTGCACTGGCCGTGCAAGTGACGATGCCCGCGGACACGGATGACAGAGGCGGGATCGGAGCCGTGGTGGTCGGCGTGTCCATGAACCATGGAATGGCCGACGGCCGGGCGCAGTGGGAGTTCATCCGGGCGTGGGCTGCCGCAGCTCTGGGCGGCTCGCCGGCCTTGCTGGGGACCCTGCCGCCGGTTTTCGACCGCGCGGTGATCAACAGCCACTCCAAGGCAGACGCGGTGGCGCGCAAGTTCGTGCGAATCTTTGCGCCAGCGTTGCCGACGGTGAGTTTCTTCGTTATGTCAGCAGTCAATTCAGCGTATTTAACTGTCATTTTTTTATAGAATATTTTGTATTTAGTAGTTTGAAAACTTGAATGGAATTCGTGTTGCAATTACATCATTATCTGAACAGTTGAACGCACTCCCCGGACCGGACCTGACACAACAAGGGAGAAGGACCTACCTGCTCAGCGCCAGCCAGATCCTGTCGCTGAAGCAACGCATTTCACTGCAGAGCAAACGCGCCGACGGCGACAACGCACCGGCCGCCGTAGCGAAGCCCCCGACCACCTACGCCGCCGTGGCGTCCCTGGTCTGGACATCCGGCATCCGCGCCAAGAACGCCCTGAGCCGCGCCGAGGACGACGCCTACCTGTCGTTCGCCGCGGACTGCCGCGCGCGCCTGCGCCCGCCCATGCCCGCCGCCTTCTTCGGCAACTGCGTCAAGCCGTGCTACGCGAGGGCCACGGTGGGCGAGCTCAGGGACGGCGGCGTGGGCGCGCTCGCGCGCGCCGCGTCGGCGGTGCGGGAGGCGGTCCGGGAGCAGCTGGAGGACCCGCTGGGCGACGTCGACCGGTGGCTGGAGCGCTACCAGGCGGTCCCACAGGACAGGTTCGTGCAGATAGGTTCGTCCAACCGGTTCGCCGCGTACGAGACGGACTTTGGTTGGGGCAAGCCAAGCCGGGTGGAGCTCGCAGCTGTGTTCGTCAGGGAGTTCGTGGCGGTGGTCGGGGCGCCGGATGGCGCAGTGCAGGTGTGCGTGGTGCTTGACCGGGGACGCATGGAAGACTTCGAGGCCAACTTCTTGTCGCAGTTGGACGGTTTGGAATGACTCTCCTCATTGGTAGACTGATGCTCCTATGGGATTTGCCAAATGAACTCCTCTTATTAACATCTGAATTACTTGTTTTCCTTTTTCTCCCCTTGTGTAATCTCTTTGTCCTACAATATAGTGTAGTCTAAAGATTTTAGAACAGACTAAGAAAGAATGAAAAAAAGTATGTGCCTCACTTTATTTTCTAACCAGACGCTATTATTGGCAAGATTGATGGAGATTAGTTGATAAACCTTACAGATGCAAGAATACACTATATTAGAGGGTGGAGGAAGTAGATTCATAGTGATTTTCTAAAATTGTGGGTACAATTGATATAACTAAAATTGGTTGATGGACAACTCCAAAACATCATAATTTTATACTCTCTCTATTCTAAATTATAAGACGCTTTGTTTTTTCTCTATATATACATTGATTTTACTATGTATCTAAACATAATGTATCTAAAAAAAGCTATGTATCCAAGTGAATAGCAAAAGCTATGTATCTAGAAAAACCAAAATGTCTTATAATTTGAAATGGATGGAGTAATACAGTACTTTTAATCCAGGTGCTAAACATTAAAAGGATAGTTGCATGCATGATCATAAAAATTCAAATGGGCCTAGTAGATTGTCTCCATCTATTCCTTAGATGTAGTAAACGCGAGTGGTCTATGTATGTTGTGGATGGCACCATGATGGATTGTGTTGTCTACGTGTTAATTTTCTAGTGGCACTATAATAAATTAAAAGAGATTGGGTTTGGTTGAGATAAGTGAAGAATTAATGAAATTTGAGTACCTACCATCTTTTAATGAAGTGGTCCGTCAAGTTAGATTGCTTTTGGATGTTGCTGAGGATGCTTGTGAAGCTTTGGTACCTAGTAGGTTCGATACTTCGATGGCGGTGAAAAATGACTTACTATGTGCTCATGCAAATTAAGTCACATGGAACTTTTATAAGAATTTAGTGAAGGGATCTCAAATGAATGGTAGGTCGTAATGACAATATGCTAAGGGTTGGTTCCTTTGCGAGGGAGCATTGATATTGATAAGGAGCCAATTGAACAAGTAAACCAAGAAGGCCCATCATCACGCCAAGAACTAAGCTTCATACTGGACTTATCTTATGTATCCATTCGTGAGATGGAGCAAGATTGTCCTGGTTATGATGAGGCTCATGTTAATAAGGACCACGATATAGAGACCTTTCAGGAGTAGGCGAATGGAAAAAAGGGTTCTTGATGATCAAGATGGTGACGATGAGGGAAATGAAGAAAGGGTAGATGATAATGTCCATGAGTTTCAGTGGCATGGGGGTGATGCGGTGGCAGAGGCTAGTCAAAGGCATGAACAAGTGATTGGGGAAACACAAGCATTGCCCATCATGATGAAGTCATTACATGGTCGTACCCATCAGCCATTGACTATGTCGGGCATAATGATTCCACCATTGGCATCGAAGGAGAGGAGGTAGCTTGACACTACAAGTGTAGTGGTTCTCGATGTCGGTATTTGTTCGAGAACATTCGTTTAACAAAGCTTGTGTTTCGTAAGGGTGGATAGAGGTCCATGGAGTCGAAAGCAAATAGTGAGAAGGTGTTCATCCATAAGGGTATGGTTTTTGAGAGCCTTAAAGACCTCAAGTTCTGGCTTAAGGATGATTTGGTGCAACATCACTGTACATAAGATGTGGTTCATTCGTCAACTAAGCTTAGGTAAATGGTTCGTTGCCAACAAGGCTGTGGATGGCGATGAGGTTCAGAAGTGGAGGGTCACTAGAGTGAATCAACCACACACCTGTGGTATCTTAAGGCCGTCCCAAGAACACTCTCACGACAAGGCGCATTGGTTGCTAGATAAATGGTATTGCCGACCCAAACGCTTGTGTCTCCGTGTTAATTGGATCCATTGTAGGGTTCACCAATTACCATGTAAAATTCATAAAGAATTTTTTTTATGCAGTAAGGAATATTGATTTGTCAACTATGATTTGATCTATTAGATTTCAATAAAGCATGGTAACTTACCATGTTCATTTTTTAATCGTCACATCCTAAAATATAAGTGAGTTTGCCCCAAAATTAAACTATTTCAAGTTTGTCTAAGTTTATAGAGAAAAGTATTATCGTCTATTTAGTTGCATCAAGACGCAGGGAATGGCAACCAAATTGACTGGAAATTGGAGGCACTGCTTCCATTTGTCTTTGTTAGGCCACAAAAGGGTTGATATATTGTGTCTTCTTGGAGCGGTCGATCAGTGTTTCGCAGTGAGTCCACCCATGCTTGCCAAATGGTAGTATTCTAGCCTCCACAGTTTATATTTTACGCATTAGAAAATGGCCAACTTCGATATCATCTAGGAACCGTAGGATAATAAGTTGTTTGCAACTCAAAAGCAGTGATCAACAAGCTACCAGCACCATGAGGTCCCGGGTGCGAATTCTCGCCGTCACCCATGTGCTTCCATCCCCAGATCATCAGACTGCCATCTGGTCACCACCAGAAGCCGTCTCCGACGACGGCCATGTCAAGCTCTCGTTTATGGACGCCTTATTCGTCGACAGGGTGCCAATGCAGCGTCTCTTCTTCTACGAGGGCCCCGACGTCCCGCCCTTCCAGTCCCTCGTCCGCTCCCTGAAGTCCTCCCTCGCCGCCGTGCTCCCCGTCTTCCACCCCCTCGTCGGCAAGCTCACCCACCGCGCCTCGACGGGCGACGTCGTCGTGGACTGCTCCCCGGCCGCGGTCTCGCCAGGCGTCAGGTTCGTCGAGGCCGAGTACGCCGGCAGCATCGACGACATGCGCCGTCTCGCCGTCGGCGACGAGCACCACACGGAGGCGCTGGTGCTGCTCGGGCCGGATCTGAACGCGGGGCGCCTGCCGGCCCAGGTGCTCGCCGTGCAGGTCACGAGGCCGGCCATCGGAGCTGGGCGCGCCGGCGTGGTGATCGGGGTGTCCATCCACCACGCCGTCGCCGACGGCCACTCCGTGTGGCAGTTTATGAGGGCGTGGTCCGCTGCGTCTCGTGAGCCCGCGTTGGACTCAGACCTGGTGCCGCCACCGCCGCCGACATGGGATCGGACGGCGATCCCGTACCCCAAAGCCGGGGAAGTGGCTCGCAAGTTCTTGCGCACGGTTGCGCCGGCGCTGCCTGTGGCAAGATCGCCGTCCTTGTACACGCCACTGGACCAGCGGAGGAGAAGCTTCCTGCTCCGCGCCGACGACATCAGGTCGATGAAGCAGAGCATACTGACTCAAAGCCAGGCCATCGGTGGACACCTGGGCACATTCCCAAGCACCTACGTCGCGGTGTCGTCGCTGGTGTGGACGTCCATCGTCCGCGCAAAGTCCCTAGACGACCCCGCCGGCGGCGACGCCTACTTCCTGGTGCCAGTGGATCTCCGGCGCCGCCTCGGCCCGGCGCCGGCGGTCGACGAGCGCTACTTTGGGAACTGCGTGGCGCCGTGCTACGCGAGGGCCGCCGTGCGCCACCTGCGCGACGGCGGCGCCGGGCTGGGACACGCCGCGGCGGCTATCAGCGACGCGGTCCGCGCGCAGCTCAAGGACCCGCTGGGCGGCGCGGAGCTCTGGCTCGAGGACTTCCTCGCGTTGCCCAAGGAGAGGCTCACGTTCACGGGGTCGTCGAACAGGTTCAGGGCGTACGAGACGGACTTCGGGTGGGGCGCGCCGAGCCGGGTGGAGCTCGTGTCGCTCTTCACCAGGGAGCTGGTGCTGCTGCTGGGGGCGGAGGACGGCGGTGTGCAGGTCACCGTGTCGCTGGACCATGCACACATCGAGGGCTTCGCAGCCAACTTCATGCAGGTGTCACGACGAGGGGACGGAGCCAAAAATTTGGAGTAAATATGACGACGCAGGTGGTTGATAAAAAAATCAAAACTCGATCATTTGCTTGGGGTGTACTGCACTACTGCAGTGTTTGAAACTCATGTGTTTGTAATAAGCCAAACAAACACAGGAATGCTAAAGGACACACGTGTGTTTTAGCTTGTCTTGGCACATGAATTTTCTGTGCGTTGGATTGGCATCGTGTGTGTCTCCTTGCCACCACCGCTTCTGTCTCTGATGAGGAGGTCCCACTTTTTCTATACTGTTGAAAAATCGGGAATCGTGTCTCTTCCTTCCTGAGCGTTTCATTTCCCCTTCGTCTTCCTTCCCCCCGACCCCAACGCTTTGTTGTGCGACGCGCCCGGCGCCGTCTTAGGGTGCGCCGGTATGGGTGGTTCAGGGCGTCGCCTCCATATCTACCGCCGGGAGCCACGAGTGGACCGGATCCGCCGCTGATGGGGTGGGGGAGGCCGTTGCGTGCCTGCGGCGCCACCGGGGAAAGTCCACTGCCACCACTCCCTGTTGCCTCCGCGAGCTCGCTAGCGCTGCTGCTCGCCTGACGGCCCGGGGTCTGCAGAGCCTCCTCGCCGGTGAGGAGCGGGGTGGGCAGCAGGGCCACCACCGAGCGAAACCAGTCTCCCCTTTCAAAAAAAAAAAAACGGGAGCCTCCCTCTCTGAAAGTCTGACACCCTGGCTCCCGCGGCGTCCGGGACTGGGCTTGAGCTCACCGACGGCGGCCACGACTGGGGCTCGATCTCGCTCGAGCAGGGGCCTCGCTCGGTGGCCCTGCTGCTAACCATGGATTGTGCAGCCCTCGTACCGCAATTTTCCTGATCCTCAGCTATCTACAGCTTGCAACCCGTGTGAGGAAGAGATGTCGTTCGGTACATCTCCGGTACAATATACAGCAGCACAGTAGTCCTGCTCATGACAAAAATGGCCAAACACGGTGTGGACTAGTACTCTACTTACCGAATATTTTCAGGTTGTTTTACATAATATCCTTTCAGATTAGTTTAGAGTATTTGTTCATATTAGTTCTAGCAGTTTATATTTCCTTTGAATCATTACTTTGCTTGTGAAATGTTTATTCTATTTTTTCAATAGTTAAAAGGCATATGTGGTATTTATCTTTTATTTAGTACTCGAAATTAATAGTTCACTATGTCTGTGGTGATGCTTGTATTACTAGTGTTTTTTTTCCATTGGCTTTCTCTATTCGTAGTCATGATAGAATTTTGATATTTCTGATAGATGGCTAGGAAGAGGCGTCCTAGTTTTGTTGAGATATCAAGCTCTTATGATTTAGAAGGCCAGGATGTTGAAGATGTTCAGTGCTCGTAGTTTCCAAGTGTTGATTCTGATCTCTATCGCTCCATCTCTTGTTCTGGAACTGATTATAACTGTGATGTAAGTGTAGTGCATTTGTTTCTAATTTTTGTCCTTTTGTATGTTGGTGCACATAACATGCATGCTTAATTTGGTAATACTGAATTGATAGCTTTGACTCAACATGTTTTTTTTCCTCTTGGCATTGTTGCGCAATAGCCTTTTTAAGTCTATGTGGCATGCCTTTCCCTGTAGTAGAATTGTAGGTTCTTTAATCTGGGTGTGAACATTTTTTTAATTTAGGCTTACTATTGAGTGAGAAATGTGACCATTTTCTTTTGTTTCTGCACCTGCCATCTTTTTGACAGTCAGCAAATGCCTTGTGTATGGACTTAATCATAGTATGGACTTAATATGTAAGAACTACCAGTATAAGCTTATATCAATATATCATATGCTAGTTCACATGCCTAATGTCAAATATGAAATATATGTACAATAATTTTCTCTTTTATTTTTGTACATCTTCTTTATGAGCTTACTTATTACTTCTATACTGTTCAACTTAATGGAAGGCACTGTATATCTAGTCCATACATTTGGTATTATTGATTGTGCCTGTCAATGGTGTATGTGCACTCGTATGTATGGATATGTTTGTATTATTGTTACTGATTAATGTAATGTGAAGTGTTGAGCCGACAATTATGATTAGTTTAGTAGAGGGCAGTGATGCCATCGTTCATGTTATTTCTATATGGAGCATGGAGTTGTCATGCCAGTCTTTTTATTGTAGCACTTTCAGTAACCCTAACCCTAATCTTCCCGCCCTGCGGAGCTGATATTTTTTATCTCTAACAGTAGTGTGAGCTTGCTTTTTCTTCCAATTGTTTGTTAGTAATGATTTATGATTTTTTTAAATTTGTTGTTTTAAAATTTCATACTGTAGGACTCTTCTTCAAGTGGCAACTCAAGTTTCAATAATGTATTGTACCAACAATGCTTGAGATATGTATGTATTATTTGAAGCCTATGTCATCACTTCCTGCATGATGACAAACCTGATGACCTACAGGAGCTGGTACATTCGCTCTCATATGTGTAAGTATAGCAAGAAGTGGCTCGAAAAAACTTTTGCTAACCTTTGTCTTGTTATGAAACTTTCCTGCTCACAAGCGATTTCCTGGGACTTTATTTCAGGTACCAAAGGAGCACAACAGCCATATCAGTTGGTAAGTTTACCTGGGCACCTTTTTTTCCCTCTGTTTCAAACTCTTATCACCTCCAGGAGCTTTTGTGTATCAGATCTGCTGGAACTGATTTCCTTGTTTTGCCTGCCTACAGTTGCTCGCATCTGCTATGCACATCTCGCTGCTGCTCAGGTTGGCTAGTTCATAAAGTTCGATGAGATGTTGGAGACGTCCTCCAGCCACGACGGGCACACTTCGATGGGCATCGTCCCCATCCAGGAGCTGTCCCGTCTGCATGAGAAAGTGTGTAACTCGATGTTCTTCTGCTGAGCAGGGGAATCTTTCGTGGTTTAACTTTTTGGTGGATGGTTGGGTCTGAACCCTGGTAGTTGTGTCAGGTGGCGGTAAACGCTCCATGAACTTGTTGCGGCACTTGGTGCTTGCCTCGCCCTAGGAAGACTTAACCTGGTAGTAGGATGTTAAATTTTAGTTGTTTAAGCACCGCTGCTACAGTTATGCTTGGGTGGCTGTAATGCCGGCATGCCGCAACTATGTTGAGTGGCTTGTTGTAGCACTTGGTGCCTGCCTGCCTCAGGAAGACTTGGAACCTGTTAGGGATGTCGGTAAACCAATCTTTTTAAGCGTTGCTGATTCAATCTGAGTTGTTCTGTGTTACATGATTTCCTTGTTCAATCAGAGTTCACAAAACGTCACATCTTGGAAAATATGCTCAAGCTACTTTCCAGTTATTTTGGTGTAGTACTGTAGAAATAAGATGCATCCACAATATACTACTGCATATTAAAGTGCTTTGTCACTATTAATACCTATTGTTGATGAAAACCAAACAAACTAAAAATTTAGTTACATAATTGCAATCACCAACAATGTAAATTGCGGCTACTGGGTACTGCAATTGTAGTTCTCAGTATATGCAATTGTAGTTCTTTTTATTGTAGGACTTTCAATAACCCCAACCCTAGTCCTCCAAACTTTTCATTTGTTTATTGTGATTTGTGCCAGCACAAAGCACATTTTTGTCCTTGTCTTTTCATATAAAAAAATGTTTCTTGTGATTTGTGCTAACACAGCTTTTTCTTTATTTATTGTGATTTTTGTCAGCCCACACAAAAAAAAATTCTTTGTCCTTTCATAGAAAAAAATTTGTTTCTTGTGATTTATGTTAACACACCTTGTCCTTTGTTTATTGTGATTTGTGCTAGCACACACCAAATTTTTGTTCTTGTCCTTTCATAGAAAAAATTATTTGTTGTGATTTGTGCTAACACACCTTGTCCTTTGTTTATTGTGATTTGTGCTAGGACACACCACATCTTTGTTAATTATGATTTGTGGCGACACATTTCATATATTTGTGCTAGCATACACCACATTTTTGTGATTATGTTTTATTGTAATTTGTGCAAATAAAGACCTCAGAAGCTAAGCTCCTCCTTTTTTCTGTAGAAGTTCTGTAATACTGAATTTGAAGCATAGAGATATACTAAAAGGAGAAGAATTCAGTTGCAAACTTTGAAGAACTAGGTTATAGACCTCAGAAGCTAAGCTCCTCCTATCTGTTAATTTCTGAATTTTTAGTTAAGTGTGAATGTGTACCCTATATGTTACTATGTTCTGCATGTTACTGTGAACCATAGTCTGAATAAGATTGGAGTTACTGTATATTCTTCCTAGTTTCTGAATTTGTTACTGATTAGCTGAGATCGAAACCATCTTGTGATACGGTCACAGACTCACTTCCGTGAATCCTTTTTTTTAGTTTCATCGGAGGTGGCTCCGGATTGTACTTTGTACTTTGTGAAGCTTTCTTTGTGGAACGCTGGTTATAGAGCCGGTAAACATAGACCAGTTGAGTGCTTTTAAGTTGTACTTTGTTTGTTTATTTGCTTGTGTGTTTGTGTGTATGTGTGTGGAGGAGGCACAGGTGTGTCAGTGTTACCACGGTTTGCTTGCCTCTAAATCCTAATTGATGCACATTCTTTACTTAAGCTGCAGTAGCCATCGTGCCTAATTGAGCTCGGTCCCTCCACTAACAATGACATTGATGAAGCATTTTTGTTTTACCCTGTACTGCTTGTGTATAGCCTCATCCTCCTGTAGTTTTGGATAGCTGGGTTGTCTTGTGGCTGTTGTAGTGGAATAGTAGGAGCTCATATCTTTTAATTGTGTGTTGCATATACGCATATACTATACAAGAAAGTTGTGATTAGTATCCATTTCTTGATTGCACATTTATAAGTAATAAATTGCACACTTAAAATAATGCAATTATGGCGTTTAACATGTGCAATATCTAGTCTTTATATATAACTTTGGCACTATTTTGTTTTCCTTTCTACATTTGATTAAGCAGGAAAAACATATGTTCAAAGCTTGCCTCTGTGTTTAACATGTGAAGAATGACAAAAAATATTTATCTAGAAGAAAAACTCGTCATGTGCCAAGAGGATCTACTATCCAAAGAGCGCCAGATTGCTCACCTAGAATCAGAATTGAGGTATTGAATTACCGAGGCTGTTTGTTTTGTTTGATCAAGTTTATGGGAAATTACGCTCTTCTAGCTTTCTGAAATCTTAGATCCCCAACTTTTTTGTATCATTTGCATTATGTTTATGAGGCTTTGTTTAGTGAATGATGATATGCATCTTGTAGTTTGCATAGATTTTCGATTTGTTCCTTGTTTTTTGGTTGTGGTCAATGATGTTAGCAATATTGAGCTATGTTAATGCACCTGATTTGACATGTACACGGAGATCCACTCAGCTTTGATCTATATATGTTTTATGAAGCATCATGGCGAGTTTGATATATAGAGGAGATTGCTTGGTGTGCTTCACTGCATTTGCATAAATGCTGCGATGAGATGTCAATATTTTTTCCTTTTAGTATTGTCAATTTTTCTAATTTTAAGTGAATCATCATACTACTATTTTAGCACTGTGATTTATCTAAAAGTGAATCATACTACTATTCTAGTTTATGTAGTTTTTCTATAACTGGGAACTCTATGAATCTAAATCATGGTACTTGCAGCCAGAAAATTTAGAAATGTTTGATATTACAGTTAATGAAAGGAAGTAATGAAAGGAAGTATATCAAAATGGAAGGAAGTATAGACAATTTGGCAATGCACAGATCTCAAAATGAAACCCTTGTGTGTCAGTAAAGAATTGCAACTTCCAGTCGAGGAAGGTTTGATAATGGATTGTGGTTTCTCAATGACATTAGAAAATGATGATTGGTTAGGACGATGCGCATGTGAGCTGTACAATTTTTTTATTTTTTTCCCACAGAAGCTAAGTATTTTCCAATCTTTTTGTCCTGTGTTGGAAATGTTTTCTCTGACCACATAGAACAAATCAATGACATGTGTTAGTTGTTTACAAAACACCTATAGTCCTATATTTTTTATCTTATGATCTGTCTATCTCCTCACCTTTGTTACCAGTTATCACTTCACAAAATCACACCTGCTATAGATGTAGGGGCTTAACAATTTTGGTTTGCTATACTTATACTCTCTGTCTCCTACTTGATCAGTTGCTTGCTTTTGTTTTTACTCTGTATAATTCTGCCTACTTTGATGTTTGTAGGACGTTGCTTTGATGTCACTGAATCTTTGTGCGTGTAGGATGTTGCTGCCAAAATAATGGACTTCTCACAACAAGGCCCAAGGGCAGTGTGCATCATTTTAGCAATTGGAGCTGTTTCTATAGCAACCCTTCTCCAGATTCAGTCTGGTGGTGTGGTTACATATGAGGTATGTTGCTGCTGGTTATCATTTGCCTAAAAACTACTGCATGTATGTGTTCTGTTCTTCTCTTGTTGCATATTTGAATATAAATGTTTGCCCACCGTCCAAATTAAACAAAAGGTTTGCTGGTAGCATTTGTCACTGGATAGTACCAAGCATGGAGATGTTTCAACTTTCTGTGCCTTAGTTGTTGTGCTAGCTTGGAATCTAGTTTCTATTTCTCTTACGGGAGTCATGTTTGCTTTCATAGACACCAAGACCTATCCATCTGTTTCCTTTTCCTTGTAGCTTCGCTTCAGGCTTGGGCATGCTTTTGTTATGTCGGACATCATAGAAGACAAGAAATGGTTTTTACTTCATTTGTGTTGGCCTATTGGGTATCATAATGGGAATATGCATAAGAACATGATTTTGTATTTTCTTCTGTTGATCAAATTGTGTGGCCATAGTAGATTGCATAATGGCAAAATTCACCTGTTTTTACACTGATCTGGAATGAATCTTGAAATGTGGATCGAAACTAGGAAAATCACATGCTTTATTTAATTTGAACATTACGCTAATGACATCCAGTACAACAGCTACCTTTCATACTTGTAGTGTATTGATCAGTCTAGGCAGGACATACTAACTCTTGTGATGAAAGATTACTTTAATTGATGTAACTTCTAAACAGTTATGGAATGAATTATAAAACATGGATTGAAACTAGGTGGAGCAAAGGCTTCCTTTTCATTGGACACTACACTTAGTTTATTAGGTATAGATGGTTTATCCCTTTGTGGCATGTCGATCAGGTTTTGGCGTTTGGTGGGGAAATATGGCTTCGAGGCATTGAGCAGAATAAGAAAATACTTAGGTTGGTGATGTGCATACCTACCATTTTGGGGAAAATCATTGGGGTACTGATGATGTTGGTCTAATTTATAGAAATGCCCTTTTAGCTGTTTACGGAGAGTAGGGATACTTTTCATTCAAAAAACCCTTTTGTCAATTTAGGGGAACTGGGATACTTTTTATTCATCTGTGGGGAATCACCACTTGTTCATTGAGGGATACTTCTTATTCACCTATGGTGGAATCACCATCTGTTCACTATTTGAAACTTAACTTACTAGATGGAATCAGCTTTACTGGCCCTTGAGCATAATTTCAGCAGACCGAGTTATAACCTGACGTATGTACCTGAGCTCACCATCTGTTGAATAAGCTGTGATGGGAAACTTCTTTTATCGGGCAGAACCTCCTTTCATCCATCCCTTTTCTTTCCTGTTTCCCCACTCATTCTGCTACTCTAGATTGTCCAATTGGGTGCAAGCCGACATCCTTAATCAATGATATGTACCAGTCCTCTTTCTTAGATTTTAGCCTGTGGATTCTGTTTACGAGCTATTGAGGCTTCTTTTGAGGTGGTCTACGAGTACGTTCCCAGGCAGGTAGTATTGTGTTTCATTGTCTGAGACTTAACATTGATTGTCAGCTGCTCACTGGCCATGTGTTTACTCATGCAATTCTTGTGAAGCATCTGCAATTTGAATTTCTTTCTGGTAGTTAGGCACACCTTCTTCCCTGCCAGTGGTTAGTATCCCTTGGCTTTTGGATAGCAAATCGGCTTCAAGTTTACAATTAATTAGAGAAGTTACCTGGCTAAGTTCCAGAAAGCATTGTATGGGGACTGTCAGCCTGCCCAACACTTCCTCCCTGTGAACAGAATCCTAATTTACACTATGACATGTTCTGATGCTTCTTTAGTTCATTATAATTCTTTACTTTATACAATATCCTTCTAGTATCTTTCTTGTATTATATGTTCATTTTCCAATGGCAGATTTTACAGCTGAAGTGTTGAGGGGATATTTTTGTTGTTTGGTATCTGATGGATGAAATGTTCTAACTCAATGCCTTCATATGTTACATGATGCTTTTTTATACATATGTTTCGCAATTGAGTTTGCTGGTATTCTTTTCAGGAGTTTTTCTTGCAAGGCTGGTTCATATTTGGACCTGATGTGAGATCCTTGTTTCTCACCATATTCTTCATCCTTGCACTATAACAACTCAATTTATTTGATTCCCTTGATTTGCTTTGCTTCTGTTTCCTCCATTTTCACCTGGAGAATGGAGATTGAAGGAATCATGTTCGATCTCTGCTATTCAATAGATGCAGGAAGGCAGTGCACAAGCCAGCAGCAAAGATACCATTCATCAGATGCAGGCACGCGCATAGCCAAACAGTGAGGAATGTTCGAAACTTCAAAGCAGCCATTGTTTTATGTTTACTGAAAGATGCTGCTGGCCATAGCGAACCATTAACCATTAGCTAGAATTGAAACCCCATTTAAACTTTCTTAGACTATGGCTGTCTTTTTTTTATTTAATGCTAGTTTTAAGGATGACACCCTTGGCGATTAAAAGTGATTTTGCTGGCCTGATCATTGTTTTGCTTATATCAGCGTCGTCATCAGATCAGACAGTCATCGTCATTTTGCTATGACTGTCTGGCTGTTCAGATATTTTTCTTGGGCTGAACGACTGTTGTGGTCCTTGTTTGCCTGATGGAATTTTTGTGTTGCATTCTCTTAAAACACACATTTTTTCTGGTGTTTCAATTCGTGTCTTTCTTAGGCATCTAACAACCATGTGCTAACTAGTCCAAAAACACGTGGTTTTTTCTATGTTGAAATCTGTGTGTTTTACATACAGCCAACAACCATGTGTTGACTTATGTTAAAGCACATGTGTGTACAGTAGACAGACTCTATGATATAATTGTTTTTCATTGAATTAAAATGTGTCCTCATTAAAATACAACAATCGTCAACTATTGAAAAAAGATCACCTGAAGCTCATGATTCATTCCAGACCAGTGTAAAAACTGGTGAATTTTGCCATTATGCAATCTACTATGGCCACACAATTTGATCAACAGAAGAAAATACAAAATCATGTTCTTATGCATATTCCCATTATGATACCCAATAGGCCAATACAAATGAAGTAAAAACCATTTCTTGTCTTCTATGATGCCCGACATAACAAAAGCATGCCCAAGCTTGAAGCGAAGCTACAAGGAAAAGGAAACAGATGGATAGGTCTTGGTGTCTATGAAAGCAAACATGACTCCCGTAAGAGAAATAGAAACTAGATTCCAAGCTAGCACAACAACTAAGGCACAGAAAGTTGAAACATCTCCATGCTTGGTACTATCCAGTGACAAATGCTACCAGCAAACCTTTTGTTTAATTTGGACGGTGGGCAAACATTTATATTCAAATATGCAACAAGAGAAGAACAGAACACATACATGCAGTAGTTTTTAGGCAAATGATAACCAGCAGCAACATACCTCATATGTAACCACACCACCAGACTGAATCTGGAGAAGGGTTGCTATAGAAACAGCTCCAATTGCTGAAATGATGCACACTGCCCATGGGCCTTGTTGTGAGAAGTCCATTATTTTGGTAGCAACGTCCTACACGCACAAAGATTCAGTGACATCAAAGCAACGTCCTACAAACATCAAAGTAGGCAGAATTATACAGAGTAAAAACAAAAGCAAGCAACTGATCAAGTAGGAGACAAAGAGTATAAGTATAGCAAACCAAAATTGTTAAGCCCCTACATCTATAGCAGGTGTGATTTTGTGAAGTGATAACTGGTAACAAAGGTGAGGAGATAGACAGATCATAAGATAAAAAATATAGGACTATAGGTGTTTTGTAAATAACTAACACATGCCATTGATTTGTTCTATGCGGTCAGAGAAAACATTCCCAACACAGGACAAAAAGATTGGAAAATACTTAGCTTCTGTGGGAAAAAAATAAAAAAATTGTACAGCTCACATGCGCATCGTCCTAACCAATCATCATTTTCTAATGTCATTGAGAAACCACAATCCATTATCAAACCTTCCTCGACTGGAAGTTGCAATTCTTTACTGACACACAAGGGTTTCATTTTGAGATCTGTGCATTGCCAAATTGCCTATACTTCCTTTCATTTTGATATACTTCCTTTCATTACTTCCTTTCATTAACTGTAATATCAAACATTTCTAAATTTTCTGGCTGCAAGTACCATGATTTAGATTCATAGAGTTCCCAGTTATAGAAAAACTACATAAACTAGAATAGTAGTATGATTCACTTTTAGATAAATCACAGTGCTAAAATAGTAGTATGATGATTCACTTAAAATTAGAAAAATTGACAATACTAAAAGGAAAAAATATTGACATCTCATCGCAACATTTATGCAAATGCAGTGAAGCACACCAAGCAATCTCCTCTATATATCAAACTCGCCATGATGCTTCATAAAACATATATATAGATCAAAGCTGAGTGGATCTCCGTGTACATGGCAAATCAGGTGCATTAACATAGCTCAATATTGCTAACATCATTGACCACAACCAAAAAACAAGGAACAAATAAAAAATCTATGCAAACTACAAGATGCATATCATCATTCACTAAACAAAGCCTCATAAACATAATGCAAATGATACAAAAAAGTTGGGGATCTAAGACTTCAGAAAGCTAGAAGAGCGTAATTTTCCATAAACTTGATCAGACAAAACAAACAACCTCGGTAATTCAATACCTCAATTTTGATTCTAGGTGAGCAACCTGGCACTCTTTGGATAGTAGATCCTCTTGGCACATGACGAGTTTTTCTTCTAGATAAATATTTTTTTTGTCATTCTTCACATGTTAAACACAGAGGCAAGCTTTGAACATATGTTTTTCCTGCTTAATCAAATGTAAAAAGGAAAACAAAATAGTGCCAAAGTTATATATAAAGACTGGATATTGCACATGTTAAACACCATAATTGCAGTATTTTAAGTGTGCAATTTATTACTTATAAATGTGCAATCAAAGAAATGGATACTAAACACAACTTTCTTGTATAGTGTATGCGTATATGCAACACACAATTAAAAAGATGTGAGCTCCTACTATTCCACTACAACAGCCAAAAGATAGCCCAGCTATCCAAAACTACAGGAGGATGAGGCTATACACAAGCAGTACAGGGTAAAACAAAAATGCTTCATCAATGTCATTGTTAGTGGAGGGACCGAGCTCAATTAGACATGATGGCTATTGCAGCTTAAGCAAAGAATGTGCATCAATTAGGATTTAGAGGCAAGCAAACTGTGGTAACACTGACACACCTGTGCCTCCTCCACACACATACACACAAACACACAAGCAAATAAACAAACAAAGTACAACTTAAAAGCACTCAACTGGTCTATTTTTACCGGCTCTATAACCAGCGTTCCACAAAGAAAGCTTCACAAAGTACAAAGTACAATCCGGAGCCACCTCCGATGAAACTAAAAAAAAGGATTCACGGAAGTGAGTCGATGACCGTGTCACAAGATGGTTTCGATCTCAGCTAATCAGCAACAAATTCAGAAACTAGGAAGAATATACAGTAACTCCAATCTTATTCAGACTATGGTTCACAGTAACATGCAGAACACGGTAACATATAGGGTACACATTCACACTTAACTGAAAATTCAGAAATTAATAGATAGGAGGAGCTTAGCTTCTGAGGTCTATAACCTAGTTCTTTAAAGTTTGCAACTGGATTCTTCTCCTTTTAGTATATCTCTATGCTTCAAATTCAGTATTACAGAACTTCTACAGAAAAAAGGAGGAGCTTAGCTTCTGAGGTCTTTATTTGCACAAATTACAATAAAACATAATCACAAAAATATGGTGTGTGCTAGCACAAATATATGAAATGTGTCGCCACAAATCATAATTAACAAAGATGTGGTGTGTCCTAGCACAAATCACAATAAACAAAGGACAAGGTGTGTTAGCACAAATCACAACAAACAATTTTTTTTCTATGAAAGGATAAGGACAAAAATTTGGTGTGTGCTAGTACAAATCACAATAAACAAAGGACAAGGTGTGTTAACATAAATCACAAGAAACAAATTTTTTTCTATGGAAGGACAAAGAATTTTTTTTTGGAGTGGGCTGATAAAAATCATAATAAACAAAGAAAAAGCTGTGTTAGCACAAATCACAAGAAACATTTTTTTATATGAAAGGACAAGGACAAAAATGTGCTTTGTGCTGGCACAAATCACAATAAACAAATGAAAAGTTTGGAGGACTAGGGTTGGGGTTATTGAAAGTCCTACAATAAAAAGAACTACAATTGCATATACTGAGAACTACAATTGCAGTACCCAGTAGCCGCAATTTACATTGTTGGTGATTGCAATTATGTAACTAAATTTTTAGTTTGTTTGGTTTTCATCAACAATAGGTATTAATAGTGACAAAGCACTTTAATATGCAGTAGTATATTGTGGATGCATCTTATTTCTACAGTACTACACCAAAATAACTGGAAAGTAGCTTGAGCAGATTTTCCAAGATGTGACGTTTTGTGAACTCTGATTGAACAAGGAAATCATGTAATACAGAACAACTCAGATTGAATCAGCAACGCTTAAAAAGATTGGTTTACCGACATCCCTAACAGGTTCCAAGTCTTCCTGAGGCAGGCAGGCACCAAGTGCTGCAACAAGCCACTCAACATAGTTGCGGCATGCCGGCATTACAGCCACCCAAGCATAACTGTAGCAGCGGTGCTTAAACAACTAAAATTTAACATCCTACTACCAGGTTAAGTCTTCCTAGGGCGAGGCAAGCACCAAGTGCCGCAACAAGTTCATGGAGCGTTTACCGCCACCTGACACAACTACCAGGGTTCAGACCCAACCATCCACCAAAAAGTTAAACCACGAAAGATTCCCCTGCTCAGCAGAAGAACATCGAGTTACTCACTTTCTCATGCAGACGGGACAGCTCCTGGATGGGGACGATGCCCACCGAAGTGTGCCCGTCGTGGCTGGAGGACGTCTCCAACATCTCATCGAACTTTATGAACTAGCCAACCTGAGCAGCAGCGAGATGTGCATAGCAGATGCGAGCAACTGTAGGCAGGCAAAACAAGGAAATCAGTTCCAGTAGATCTGATACACAAAAGCTCCTGGAGGTGATAAGAGTTTGAAACAGAGGGAAAAAAGGTGCCCAGGTAAACTTACCAACTGATATGACTGTTGTGCTCCTTTGGTACCTGAAATAAAGTCCTAGGAAATCGCTTGTGAGCAGGAAAGTTTCATAACAAGACAAAGGTTAGCAAAAGTTTTTTTGAGCCTCTTCTTGCTATACTTACACATATGAGAGCGAATGTACTAGCTCCTGTAGGTCATCAGGTTTGTCATCATGCAGGAAGTGATGACATAGGCTTCAAATAATACATACATATCTCAAGCATTGCTGGTACAATACATTATTGAAACTTGAGTTGCCACTTGAAGAAGAGTCCTACAGTATGAAATTTTAAAACAACAAATTTAAAAAAAATCATAAATCATTACTAACAAACAATTGGAAGAAAAAGCAAGCTCACACTACTGTTAGAGATAAAAAATATCAGCTCCGCAGGGCGGGGAGATTAGGGTTAG
Organism: Miscanthus floridulus; assembly: GCF_019320115.1. Lineage (NCBI taxonomy): Eukaryota > Viridiplantae > Streptophyta > Magnoliopsida > Poales > Poaceae > Miscanthus > Miscanthus floridulus. The sequence goes on from NC_089598.1 coordinate 13,682,088, forward strand.
GGTTATTGAAAGTGCTACAATAAAAAGACTGGCATGACAACTCCATGCTCCATATAGAAATAACATAAACGATGGCATCACTGCCCTCTACTAAACTAATCATAATTGTCGGCTCAACACTTCTCATTACATTAATCAGTAACAATAATACAAACATATCCATACATACGAGTGCACATACACCATTGACAGGCACAATCAATAATACCAAATGTATGGACTAGATATACAGTGCCTTCCATTAAGTTGAACAGTATAGAAGTAATAAGTAAGCTCATAAAGAAGATGTACAAAAATAAAAGAGAAAATTATTGTACATATATTTCATATTTGACATTAGGCATGTGAACTAGCATATGATATATTGATATAAGCTTATACTGGTAGTTCTTACATATTAAGTCCATACTATGATTAAGTCCATACACAAGGCATTTGCTGACTGTCAAAAAGATGGCAGGTGCAGAAACAAAAGAAAATGGTCACATTTCTCACTCAATAGTAAGCCTAAATTAAAAAAATGTTCACGCCCAGATTAAAGAACCTACAATTCTACTACAGGGAAAGGCATGCCACATAAACTCAAAAAGGCTATTGCGCAACAATGCCAAGAGGGAAAAAAACATGTTGAGTCAAAGCTATCAATTCAGTATTACCAAATTAAGCATGCATGTTATGTGCACCAACATACAAAAGGACAAAAATTAGAAACAAATGCACTACACTTACATCACAGTTATAATCAGTTCCAGAGCAAGAGATGGAGCGATAGAGATCAGAATCAACACTTGGAACTACGAGCACTGAACATCTTCAACATCCTGGCCTTCTAAATCATAAGAGCTTGATATCTCAACAAAACTAGGACGCCTCTTCCTAGCCATCTATCAGAAATATCAAAATTCTATCATGACTACGAATAGAGAAAACCAATGGAAAAAAAACACTAGTAATACAAGCATCACCACAGACACAGTGAACTATTAATTTCAAGTACTAAATAAAAGATAAATACCACATATGCCTTTTAACTATTGAAAAAATAGAATAAACATTTCACAAGCAAAGTAATGATTCAAAGGAAATATAAACTGCTAGAACTAATATGAACAAATACTCTAAACTAATCTGAAAGGATATTATGTAAAACAACCCGAAAATATTCAGTAAGTAGAGTACTAGTCCACACCGTGTTTGGCCATTTTTGTCATGAGCGGGACTACTGCGCTGCTGTATATTGTACCGGAGATGTACCGAACGACATCTCTTCCTCACACGGGTTGCAAGCTGTAGATAGCTGAGGATCAGGAAAATTGCGGTACGAGGGCTGCACAATCCATGGTTAGCAGCAGGGCCACCGAGCGAGGCCCCTGCTCGAGCGAGATCGAGCCCCAGTCGTGGCCGCCGTCGGTGAGCTCAAGCCCAGTCCCGGCCGCCGCGGGAGCCAGGGTGTCAGACTTTCAGAGAGGGAGGCTCCCGATTTTTTTTTGAAAGGGGAGACTGGTTTCGCTCGGTGGTGGCCCTGCTGCCCACCCCGCTCCTCACCGGCGAGGAAGCTCTGCAGACCCCGGGCCGTCAGGCGAGCAGCAGCGCTAGCGAGCTCGCGGAGGCAACAGGGAGTGGTGGCAGTGGACTTTCCCCGGTGGCGCCGCAGGCACGCAACGGCCTCCCCCACCCCATCGGCGGCGGATCCGGTCCACTCGTGGCTCCCGGCGGTAGATATGGAGGCGACGCCCTGAACCACCCATACCGGCGCACCCTAAGACGGCGCCGGGCGCGTCGCACGACAGAGCGTTGGGGTCGGGGGAAGGAAGACGAAGGGGAAATGAAACGCTCAGGAAGGAAGAGACGCGATTCCCGATTTTTCAACAGTATAGAAAAAGTGGGACCTCCTCATCAGAGACAGAAGCGGTGGTGGCAAGGAGACACACGATGTCAATCCAACGCACAGAAAATTCGTGTGCCAAGACAAGCTAAAACACACGTGTGTCCTTTAGCATTCCTGATATCATAAGTCTCATATATTCTAAAACTAAATTTGAGTCTAGTATTTTGACTAAATTAGACGTTGACCCAACTTATCATCAATTTAAGTTGGCTGTGTCCACCGTGAAGAAGGACCAGAGGAAGCCGGGAAGATGGCCGGGGGCGCCGGGGAGGTGGAAGAGGTGGGCCGGGACCGACGCGTCGACGGCTGCTGTAGGGAAGATGGGAGGTCGTCGGCATGAGGCGTGCCATGGCCTCCGAGCCCTGCTCCGCCCGCGCCACGGCTGTCCACGCCCTCATGAACTGCCACACGGAGTGGCGGTCAGCCACGGCGTGGCGGATGGCCACCGCGACCACCACAGCGCGCCCGCTGCCGACGGCCGGCCTCGTCACCTGCACCGCTATCACCGGGGCCGGCAGCTGCCTCGCGTCCAGCTCGGGCCCGAGCTCCATCAGATCGTCCCTGTCGCCCTCGTCGCCGCCACCACTGGACACGCGGCGCATGTCGTCGATGCCGCCGACGTACTCGGCCTCCACGAACTTGACGCCAGACGACACCGCGGCCGGCGAGCAGTCCACGACGACGTCACCGCCGGCTGATGGGCGGTAGGTGAGCTTCCCTGCAAGAGGGAAGAAGATGGTGAGCACGGTGCCGAGGGAGGACCGCAGGGAGCCGACGAGGTCCGGGAAGGGCGGGACGCCGGGGCCCTCGTACATGAACAGCCGCCGCATCGGCATGACCCTGTCGACGAACAGGGAGTCCATGAACGACGGGGAGGGGCTGCGGCGACGGCGAGTAGAGCGCAGCTCGATTTTGATCCGGGAGGACAGGGGTGACGTTGAGAACTCGCACGCTGGAGCTCATCGCGTACGGATAATCTAGCTATGCAAGAACCAGCCAGCCAGCAGGAGTATGATCAAAGCACATTACACATCGGTCTCACCGGCTGCCGGCGACTTCTCGCCCACCACTGCATTGTATCGATTGGAGACAAAGGCCAGGGTAGTTGGGAACTTGGATGGTGCTGTCAGTGTCGGTCGCTTGTGTTGCCTACTGCTTCTTCCCAGGAAAATTTACATACAAATCCATATAATTATATTTAACTAGGTCTACAAATGTTATATTTATCATGAAATTATGTTCCACGATTATAATAATCTAATATACTTATCATGCATAATAAATATCAGTACTTTATTATATGGTAAATTTTGCTTAGAGACACCGTTCATATGTGATCTAGAAAGTTGCCCAATACCATTATATTCTTTGATGCCGGCCATCAAAATGTGTAGAGGGTTAAGATTTAGGGATTTTGAGGGACATGTGTCTACCAACCTGGTATAGAGGGAATTGCTAGTTTATCGTTGGACAACTGGCAGTAGTGGGACGGTGAGAAAGGTGGTGATATAGCAAACTGCCGATCACAGTGGAGGAGTGCGTTTAGGAGGAGTTGAAAAGGAATTATGGGGGAGGTAACCATTGTGCTTTAGGGCCCGTTTGGCATGGCTCCGGCTCGTGAAAAAATAGCTCTAGCTCTGGCTCGTATGGAAAATCAGCTTTTTCTGACTCTGGCTTATTTTGTACAAAAACGTTTGGCAAAACGGCTTCTCCTAGTATAAAGAAGATGTGAAATATCCAAAATACCCTTATTTTTTTCCTTTTTTCTCTTCATTTTTCTTTCTTTTTTTTCTTTTTCTTTCCTTCTCCCTTCTTTTCTTCTCCTTATCTGAACGGCCTCACTCCTTACCAGCACCCACTCCCTCCATCCATCTCTCTCTCTCTCTCTCTCTCTCTCTCTCTCTCTCTCTCTCTCTCTCTCTCTCTCTCTCTCTCGGGCGTAGCAGGAGGCCGGCGGGGCGGAGCTCAAGGCCGGCGGGGAGGTGGCGGGGCGCGTGCGCGGCGCCGCCGCTGCTGCTGCTGCGGTGCGCGCTCGTCATGGCGTGCGTGGGCGGCGCGCTGGCCGTGGACGCGCAGGGCGCGGCGCTGCTGGCGTGGAAGCGCACGCTGCGGGGAGGCGCGGAGGCGCTGGGGGACTGGAGGGAGTCCGACGCGTCGCCGTGCCAGTGGCCCCATCCCGGCGTCGCTTGGGAACCTGACGTCGCTGCAGGAGCTTCAGCTTAGCGTGAACAAGGTGTCCGGCCCGATCTCGGCCGAGCTCGACAACAACCAGATATCCGGCGCCATCCCCACTGAGATCGGTAAGCTCACGGCGCTGGGAGGCGGCCGTCGGCGCGCGGCGTCAGGGAGCCGGGGACAGGGATGGAAAGTGACGAGCTCGAACCAGAATAAGCCAGTATTTTTGGCTTCTCGCGTGGGGAGGAACCGAGTCACCGGGTTTTGCAAGGCTTTTGCCGGCTTCTTGCCGCAAGCCGTTTTGCTTGTCGCCGTTTGGCAGGGCTTCGCCCGAAGCCGCTCGAGGAGCCGCGGCAAAAGCCCTGCCAAAGGGGGCCTTACTCAGCGAGGGAGTAAGAATGGCAATCGTTTGGGTTTGGACCTGTGCTACTACAAAATCGATTTCTGGAGATAGGCAACCTGATTAACAAAGGCATACATCTTGGAGCGGTGCATCTAGATTGTTAACGGAGGTGGGTGTTCTAATGAGATTGTTAATTTTTTTTCAGGGACGAGCGAGATAGGAAGACTGCCTCTATTAATAATTTTATAGAGGTGGCCAAGTAACATTTTTTAATGCCCCATTGTTAGCAGAGGTGGTTGTGTTACAACGCACGCCTCTGTTAAGGATTAATGTTAATGAGAGGCCTATATCAACCACACATTTCTTCCTTTCAGAGATCACTCACTTGGACACATTCTTGCTTGAGTTGAGGTGCTTAAGGAGGCCCAAAAAAGTGATTTCTCAAGGAGGGAGGTTTTGATCTTCATTTGTTTGGAAGAGTTGTATGTAAGTGGCTAGTTTGTGGCTCCTATGTATTTTATATTTGTTATTTTGTATCTTTGATGGATTTGATGGTCTAGATCTAGTTCTATATGAGATCTAAATGGTGGGGATAGAGAGAAAATGATTGATGTGTGTGTGAGGCCAAAAGAAGAAGAAAAGAAAAATGTCCATATACATGCTTTGTAAATTATGGAGACTAACTTTCCCATATAATCCTATATTTTGTGACATGTTATATTTTTTGCAAAGGGAGAAATTCTATTAAGAAGCCATAGCACAAAACATCCCCGGTCTTATAGAAAACAACTTGGCAAAATTGGAAATTCCAGCACGCAACACCAAAAACACCAGAATGTTCTCCTCATCGTCACCTGAACATCGTCCACCAGAAATGACTGCCGAGATCGGGCCAAGGTCCACCTCCTAGCCTCACAGGGATCTGCCACAAGAGTGAGCGCCTGGAAACTCCATCAGAACGCATCGTTGACGGTAAATGAGCATCGGCTGCCGACGTGTGAAGAAAAGGAGAGGATGAGGGATCCGCCACTGTCGACCATGAGACCAACGACCAGAAGATTATTTTGCCGTAACCAACACCGTCAGCAGCACGAACAAGGAACCCACACAAGGGGATGCCAAAAGTTCCCACCTTTTCGCAAAAAGGGGACGGAAAGCCTTACACTTCTGCCAATAAAGGAGTTGGAGCACCACGTGCCGAAGGGCACGCCACAACCAGCCACACTGAAGTCCTCCATGCGACTGTCGACGATGAAACAGAGCCAGCAAAACCACCCGTGCAGCGCTACCACCATGGGTAAACTAAATATGTAAAGCACACCGACAAGGTCAAGGGGGTCACCAGCGTGCTCCTCCAGTAGGGCTCTAGCGTGGTGGTGGACTTCCCTCTTCTTTCTCTTCCTCATCTCCTTCTCCTCTTCTCTCTTCTTTGTTCTTTCTCTGGTCCTTGTTCCAAAGAATGAGGGAGATGAGAGAGTGGAGAGGGGGGGGGGGACTGGTGTAGTGATGTGGGTGGTTTCGTGACCTACGGGCCTAGGGTTTTTTTTAACACTTTTTGTAAACTAATTTTAAATTTAACACGGTTTATTTTTTTTTTCTAAAACACTTTTTACCGCGTCTATTGCCATGGCGCGACGAAACGTCCGTGCCACGCCATGCATGGCGGCGCGGCGGGAGGATGACGTGGTGTCGTTGTGGCAGGGTCTGTCGTGCCACCCATCTTGGCACAGCTGTGACGCGCCATCGCTGGTGGCGCGGTAAGACCCAATTAAAGCCCACGACGCCCCCACTGCGCCCGCCCTCGCTCTCGAACGCCGCCGCCTGCGCCCTCGCCCGCCCAGCGTCGCCGCCTCACCTATGCCAGGCGTCGCCTGGCAGCGCCGCCTCCTCGCTTGGGCCAGCCGCCGCCGCCTCGCCTGCCAGCGCCGCCTCCTCTCCTTCGGCTTATATCAAGGTAGCTCCCTCTCTCGATTTCTTGTTATTATGAATGTTATTTTAGTTAGGGTTAGTGATTTAGGATAGTTAGGGTTTGTGATTTAGTATAGTTAGGTTAGTAAATTTGTTTATTTAGGTAGGTAGTTTTTAGGGTTTAGGTTGTGTGTTGTAGTATAGTTAAGGTTTGGTTAGGTAGTTAGGGTTTAGGTTACTGTTAGTTAGGCCTTTGGGTTTAGGGATTGATTATCTATTTATTATTTAGTTAGTTTATAGTAGTAAAGGTTGTCAGTATAGATACTAGTTTTCAAGTGTCAGTACTTAGTACTGCGTGATACAGTGATTTGGAATGGTTTGATGAACTTCCTAGCTTCAATGACGTTTGTGTCTGTTTGAATACATAGAAGTTGTTTATTTTTCTAGTGAAGTTGTTTAATATGTCTGTTAATGTTACTTTGAATATATACATGTGCTTTCATATTGTGTTCCTATTGCATAACAAGTAGTTCAAATTTTGCAATGCTACATAATGTTAATTTGAATATTGTTAATTTGAATACTCTAACCCTTTGTTTATCAATTTGTAACAGGATGGCCCCTCCCACGCAGCACCCGTTGCACCCCCTTCTTGAGGTGGAGTACGACGAGCCGCACCGAGCAAACTTCTTGAGTGACACCGACGCAGAGGTGCTCTTGCCTCCTTTGAGGCCCCGCACGCTGTAACACCCTTGGTGTTACGATTTTGTTTAGCACCGCGATTTAGGCCTAAGAAAAATTTTCGAAATAATTTTTCTTGGATTTTAAAATTTTAAAAGCTAGCTTTTCGCGTCAACGATAAAATTCGGGAATTATATTTTAAAATATTGTTTGTGGCGATTTGTTTTGCGCAAAAGAATTACATAACGCTTTAATATTTTGTCCCACGGCGTGGTACGAGTATGAGCTATCACGTCCGATATTTTTATATGAACGGCAGTCGCACTGAGAAATCAAGCATGCAGCAGGTCCTTTTTCTTTTCCCCGCTCTATCTCGCACGGCTGCTTTTCAAATGCCTCTTGTCTTGTCTCTTTGCCTGCCTTGCGTGGTCTCATCCTTGCCTGCCTCCGTTGTCCCATCGAATTAGTGACCTTGGTGTGCTGCCCTCGCTGGCACTGCCCTATGCACGCCTTGGCCGACCGCCCGCATGCGCTTGATTCCTCGTCGGCCCTGCTCTCGTCCTTCCAGACCTTGGCAGCACTCGCAGCTGCTGCTGCCCTTGTGCGCCTTAAGCCGAAAGCCAAGCCGCGCTGCTGCCGCACGCCACCGGAGCTCCCGGCTCCCTGCTTGCTACCCCGCAGCGCTGCCTCCTCCTCCCTTTTCTTCTTTGTTGCCCATCGGTGCCCCAGCTCCTGCTCGTCCTCCTCGCTCGCAGTGCTGCTGGCTGTCGTGCCCCACCAGGACCGGCGCCGTCCCGTCGCAGTGCTCCACGCCGCCGTGTGCGCCCGAGCTCCTCGCTCCCCGTCGTAGCCACGTTGCACCGCACCACCACCTCGCTGTGGCCGCTGCAGCGCCGCTGCCAGACCACCGCCGCTCAGGACTGTTGCCCTGCTCGGGACCCACACCGCTCCTTCCTTCTACGCCTGCCTTTCCCCGCTGCGCTGCCCCATGTCTGCAGCGCCGCCCTCCTCTTCCTTCCCCGCGCGTGCCCTGACCCCGAGCGGACCTGCTGCTCCTACACACGCCGAGCCACAGTGCCCCGTGCGCCGGCGTCCCTACCGCTTCCCTTCCCACACCCGCAGCCACCTCGCCCTCGAGCAACCGCCGGGGTCACCGCCTGTCGCACCTCACCAGCCGGTCCGTCCGCGCCCTACCATGGCCGGCCATCTCTTCCGGCTGGGTCTGGCACGCCGCCTCCCTGCTCCTGCTACTTACCGCCTACCCGCGCCGGCCATCGCTGTGCGTGGTCCTGCCTCCTAGCGCCACCTTTGACCATGCCACGGCTGCCTTGGGGTCGCGGAGGGACCCGCGCTGGAGCTGGCCATCCCGTCGTCACTATGGTGTACCTTCCCATGCCACCGTAGGGGCTAGCGGATTGTTTCCTCTACTCCGTGCTCTTTGTTGGAGAGAAAGAGAAGGTGAGGACATAGAACTGTGAATAGAATCATTCCGGGGGCTAGGTGTGATGACTGTGACTCACATGAATAGTGGCAGACCAAATAGATGGAAGCGTAGGGACGTTTTTGCAAAACTATCAAGCGGCGACCTGTTGGGCCACTCGCCTTGCGTCTCTACGGCGTCGGCCTACTCGTCGTCTGCGTTGGGTCGCGCTCATGGTGCTTGGGCCGCTCGCGCCTACACTGGGCTGGCCTACCGTCGCCTGCGCCGTGCTGGGCCATGCTCACCGTGTCGTGGGCCGCGGCCTGTGGTGGAGCGCGCATCCCGTCCACGCCGCCTGCCCATGCCTAGGCCACGCGTGTGCCTTCGGGCCAGGCCAGTTTGCTGGTTGTGGGCCGATCTGATGGCCGCTGGCCTTTTAAATTTCTGAAGCAGTGCTAATATAGGTTTCTAGTTAACTTGTAAAAATCAATATAAAATGGTATAGGAATTCAAAAAATTTTGAAACTAATTTTCTTAGGTTGCTAAAATCAGAATCTATATGTTAGTATAATTTGTTCACCCAGTTTTAAGATGTTTCTAGGGTTGCTCTAATTGATTTAGAATGCTTAATATTATGGAAATGTAAATTTATAGGAATTTTTGTGGTAAAATGATGATAGTGTTGACTCTGAGAATTTTACAGTAAATTACTAATGTTATTAGCTGCTCACTGTAATTTTATAGCTCCGGAATAATTAATTTGCTAAATAGATAATGATGCCCTATTACGGATAAAGATTAAATTGATAGAGTAGAATAAAGAAACAACTTGGGTTTATATAACTAAAATAATTGTTATGAAATAATGTCTTATTCGACAACATGGATACATAGACTAGAGTTAGAACTAGCTCGTTAGCTTGTGAGGCGTGATCAGATTTCTAAGCATTTTGGCTGTCGTTGATTAATTACATCTATTGCATTGCATCGCATTGCATATCATATAGGTACGATGATGGATCAACGGATCAATTGAAGGATGATTGAGAATCCAAAGATGGTGTAATGGTATTCTCTCTAGGAGATGATGCAATGGATTTTCTATTCAGATGATGGTGGATGATCCGAAGATACAAATACTAACTTTTGGTTAAATCTTACCCAGGCAAGCCCCGGTACATAACCCCTACTTTTCTGTAGTTTAAATTATATTTGTGCATTAAGTTTTAAGGAGTTGAATGAAACCCACTTACATATATATCTTTATCTTATGAGTCTTACTAGTATGACAGGAACGTGTAGAATGCTATGCTACAGGACTCCGATAGAAGTCAAGTGATTATCTGTCACTCGCGAGGGACAAGAAATATATTACTATATTATTATCACTTGGAAAATATAAATGGTGGAAAAGAAAAATGGTGACCGGGCAAGGATATGGTTTGGGTATTGGTGGGTGTAAGAGGTTGTGTCGCCGTGGACGCAAGGCATGGCTTGGTTACACTGCTTTCTCTGTCTGTGTCGGTTAAGAACTAGTCGTTGCATAAGTCTCCAGGCAAGTCACAGATTTATTATCTTGAGCACATACTTGTGTATGGGCGCTTCGAAGACTTGTTACTCTCTTGTCGTGGATCTGGCTCTTTCCGGACTGACTGTCTTGGTGGTTTTTGGGTTAGGAGGTCCTTGCACCGCACTGAGTCCAGGACTTAGGGCCGAGGGCATGGAGTCCTAGTTTGGACGGGGACCTAGACACCCAAGACAGGAGGACAATGGGTTGATCCTACTTGTGCCCGGGGTACAAGCGGGGCATGTGTTTTTGGGGTACCCAGCTGGGGGCATTGATTCGCGAATCACCGGGCAATCCGGTACAGCTTGTTTTTGGGTCTAGCACCGTAGTAAGAACTGAAAGATGAAAGATGGAAGATGGAAAAAGGAAATCTGATTGCTTACCACCTGCTTGAAAGTAGCACTGGTGCTTACATAGAATGGTTAGTTAATGAACTAATGCGGCTATTAATAAAAATCGAATATAAGGACACACTTTTAGTAAAGCTCCTACATATGCAATAAACCCACAAGCCAAATAGCCTTGCATATCCTTGGAATCTTTTGTTTCCTCCTATCGGGTAAGTCTTGCTGAGTACAATTGAGTACTCAGGGTTTTATTCTCCCTGTTGCAGGTGACAGGTGGATGCTAGAGCTGACCCTTATGTGTGGATACCTCCTGGTGGGCTCAGCGAGGATTCCTTTACGCTGCGATTGTAGTTGTTATTTATAACTTTCACCAAATGTTTTTATAAATAAAAGTTTCATAATCTGTTGTCGTAGTTTATATATTAATACTTCATCATGTCATGATTAGATATTTATTTCCGCTATAATTTTGATCACATGTTTATATTCCGCTGTTCAATTAAATTATTTATAACTCTGATAATATGATTACATTCCGCTATGGTAATAATAAATATTATACTCTGATGTTGTATTAAAAGTGATGTAAGAAATGGTTAAGAACGATGTAAGCCTTATTCTCTCATTTGTGATCCTGATGGCAAAAATGTGGATTTTCGGGTTCTCCACTGGGATGTGCCCGATGGAATCGAGTAATTTAGTGTTCTCCCATGAGTGCTTAGTGTCTAATGGAAGACAAGCACTCTTGGGAGGCATTAGATTAGGCGGTTCTGCCACAGGTGGTATCAGAGCATAAATAAGGAAATAAAGCTTCGAAAACCTTTTCTAAAATAAAATTTGACAACAAATTCTTTTTAAAAAGTTAGGACATTTTCACGTGAAGTTATATAAGTAGCCCTATTACTATGGTTATGTATCCAGGATAGATGGCACTCTACTGACTTAGATAGACTTAATCAATTTTTCTGCAGGTACGCTGACTCGAGCATAGTTCGATAGTATCGATTAGCTACATGGAGAGAATGATATGCCAAAAATCTAAGAACGGTTGCCCTATATGTTGGCAACAGTTGAAGGATGTATAGGACATGCATTCATGCATATCATGTTTGTGTACTGTAGTGCTCGTATTGCTTGTAGATACGCCCTCCATAGGTGTCACGCATGTCATATTGTGCATGACCGACTCATTCCTGTTCTAGAGTTAGGTCTGCATTGTGGCTTCGTGCTCCGCGTTCACCCATGGTTCACGCCTATCGTGACCCACGTTGTCCCCATACTCTTCTTTGCGCTCTCCCATGTTGTCCCTGTATTCTTCTCTACGCTCTTGTCGGACACCTGTCCTGCAGTCGTACCAGTCAGTAATGGCCTTGGACCTCGCTCGCCTCGAACATGCGGAATTTGGTCGATTTAGTCATAGTGATCCCGCGCAGGAACCCTAGTGAACCGCGTCAGGACCACTAAACACTCCACCTTTATAAGTAGAGCCTAGCTTAGCCATTATTACCACCACTCGGCGCACTTTAGCTAGTCCAGCTTTTCCTTTGAGCAAGCTTTTCGCTCAGCCTTCCTCACCACCACCGCCAGAAATGGCAGGAGCCTAGGTTAGTAGTTACTGCCTAAACGTTGAGGGTTTTCCTAGAATCCTGCATGCCACCCTGCAAAAGCTTAGAGTCAAAGATCGTCCCGAGTATGAGGGCCATGAGTATAAGGAGCAAGGCACCGAGCGGTGTGAGGTTACCGTCTACATCGGGAAGAGTCAAGAGTTCCTCGACCTCACTGAAGCCTAGAGTGTGACCACAACCGGGTTTAGCTTCATCGACACCTACCAGGTTGTGGCCCACAAAGCCTTGCGGTACCTCTGCCAGATCTATGAGGAGCCCATTGCCTATACCCCCATGAGGTTCTTTCCACCTTTGGACAAGAATTGATGGGCATGGAGGGCTCACATGGAGGCTTTGCAAGGGCGAGATGCGCAAGAAGATAGTCCTACCATGATGCACTTGACCATGTACCTGCTTGCTCTGGATGAGCAGTATGACCGGCAAGCCTTGGAACTACGGATCTACCTCCGTCGAGCCAAGGAAGCCGAGATCTTCAACCAGATGCTCTAGGTGCAGCTCGCCAAAGCGCATGCCAGTGCTATAGCTGCTGAGAGCTAGGAGACTACCATGTTGAAAGCTAAGGAAGCTGAAGATCGACATGTCCATCAGCTGCATGAGGCCTATCTTGTCACCAGGGCCAAGCGGAGGATGCTGGCTGCTGAATGGTAGGATGCCCCGATCTTGGAAGGGATCCCTGTCCACACGCCTGAAAGAAGGAGAACTGGTGTTGCAGTACCGCCAGCACCTCTGCCATCGGAAGTGTCAGATGTAGAACCCTTGGTTCCTCTCACTTAGCCATTGCCCGAGAAGATGTAGATCCATAGCCAGGGCAGTAGAAGAAATTCGCCGAGCCTAGGAATGAGGCTGCATGGCCCAGAGTAGATTAGTTGCCTTGGGATGCAGTAACTGTAGTAGTAGTGCTTTTCATCGCTGTCCTTGGGTATTGTACTCTAGCCATTGTTTTTTTGTCCGTAGTATTGGGATCATCCGCTAGTAGGGAAGGTGAATGTTGTGTCATGAATGGGAGCCTGAATGCCTGTACGTTGTACCCGTGTAAGACCGTTGGAACATGCATTTTATTTCATTGTGTTTATTGCGTCAATCTACTTTAAGTCCTGTTAGACGTGCGTAGAGTGTTCAAGGGCGATGTTAAGAGGGTTACAAGAGAAGTTGCCATTCAGATATCAGCAAACCAGCTGTGATTGGATGACATAGGATACTGTATCGATTAATTGTGGATGTTCCAACAGAACACTTGAATCTCTTTAAAGCAAATCCACCATTGGATTTGAATTCCTTGTCCCTTGTTGTGAAGGGAACCCTTATTGTTTGAATCTTTTCTTGCAATACTCCTCTTATTCTGTGGTCTATGACCCTACCGCCTTCATGACGTGTAAGTTGGTAATAATTGCCTGGTTAAAAGCTTATGGTGCTACGACAAAACCGAGGGCTCCCTGTGGAACAACTACCACATGTGACGCTGCTCGGCACGCGCTGGTATCGAGGTTGTTAACCAAGTACCTTTACCAAGTTGCACTACCATACCGCTTTTGCTACAAAATATTCTCCTTGAAAATGTTCATGTGTTCAAACGAGAAATCCACAACGGGTTGATGACATAGCGTTCTCTCAAGGTAAGCAAGAGGAGATGGTTTTGGAGGAAGAATGTATGACATGGTCTTAGTCTACATGAAAGACAGATGTGGCCAAGGAAGGGAAAGCAAAAGAAGAGTAGTAAGGAAGTTAGTCTCGGGTAGTAGGGAGTGCTTGGAAAAGTCAGAGTGGATGTCATGTCCCAAGCCCTGTGTTTAGTTGACTGCACTACGCCTACCAGATTATTATGATGCGTGCCCTACGAACGTCGTCTGTGTCAGACCCTTTAGCTCCGTGTTCTCAAATGGCCATAGTCTCGTGTCGCACCCGCCGTCTTTGTGCACTATGCATTTTTTCTTTTCCCTAGCATCCGGTTGGCTCTCGACTCCCTCACCTCATCCCTCATACTGGACCCCCTTTCCCCTCCCTTCTTTCTTCCTTTGTGAACATGGTCGCCCGCACGCCTCCCTCGTTGAGCGCACCCTCTTATCTCCTCTCCTTTATTTCCCATCCGCTCAATTGTGCAGGGAACACACCATGGCCGTGTTTATCCCCACAACATGACTCGTCTATGTACCTCATCCACACTATCTCCACTTCTAGTGTGTTGCGCCCCACCTCCGTTCGCCACTATAAGATACCCTTGGTCCTTGTTCTTCTTCTTCATCCCATTCCCCTCGCATTCGGAGCAGAGTTACGAAATCCAGTCGACATTGTGAAGTTAGGTTCGTCAGTCTGAGGTGATGGTGTAACCCGAGGAGAAGAAAGGATCTGGTTTCTGAAGAAGTTTAAGTTCCATTAGTTAGTTTGGTCTTAGGGTTCACAATGTTTGAGTTCTGGGGTCCTATTTCTGGATCTGTTGGTGCTACGCCATGTTTTGGATAATCATTATCTTGTTGTTTCTCCATTGTCCTCGTCTATCTTGACTTCTGGATTAAATCTCGGTTGTACTAGGTTGCTCTTGACCATGTATCCCTAGGTCCCCGTGTGGTTTAGCATTCGAAGTCATGTAATCGTTCGTGTAATCCCTGATCTACAAAATGTAATCGCGTTTCCTCTCTTCTGGTTCTTGCTTCGAATCTCAGGACGAGATTCTTTTTAAGAGGGGTTGATTATAACACCCCTAGTGTTACGATCTTGTTTAGCACCGCTATTTAGGCCTAAGAAAAAATTTTGAAACAATTTTTCTCGGATTTCAAAATTTTAAAAGCCAGCTTTTCACGTCAATGGTAAAAATCAGGAATTATATTTTAAAACGTTGTTTGTGGCGATTTGTTTTGCGCAAAAGAATTCAATAACTCTTTAATATTTTGTTCCAAGGCGTGGTACAAGTATGAGCTATCGCGTCCGATATTTTTTATGTGAACGGCAGTCGCACCGAGCATTCAAGCATGCAGCAGGTCCTTTTTCTTTTCCCCGCTCTATCTCGCGCGCCTGCTTTTCAAATGCCTCTTGTCTTATCTCTTTGCCTGCCTTGCGCGGTCCCATCCTTGCCTGCCTCCGTTGTCCCATCGAATTAGTGACCTTGGCATGCTGCCCTCGCTGGCACTGCCCTGCGCACGCCTTGGCCGGCCGCCCGCGTGCGCTTGATTCCTCGTCAGCCCTGCTCTCGTCCTTCCAGATCTTGGCAGCACTCGCTACTGTTGCCGCCCTCGTGTGCCTTAAGCCAAAAGCTGAGCCGCGCTGCTACCGCATGCCACCGGTGCTCCTGGCTCCCTGCTCGCTACCCCGTAGCGCTGCCTCCTCCTCCCTTTTCTTCTTTGCTGCCCATCGGCGCCCTAGCTCCTGCTCGTCCACCTCGCTCATAGCGCTGCTAGCTGTCGTGCCCCACCGGGACCCGCGTCGTCCCACCGTAGTGCTCCATGCCACCGTGTGCGCCCAAGCTCCTCGCGCCCCACCACAGCCGCATTGCCCCGCACTACCTCCTCGCCGTGGCCGCTGTAGTGCCACTGCCAGGCCACCGCGTGCGAGCGCACGTGCCCCTCGACCGCTCGGGACTACTATGTTGCCCAGGACCCATGCCGCTCCTTCCTTCTCTGCGCTGAGCCTACATCTTCCCCATGCCGAATCATAGCTATGCTTGCCTTTCCCCACTGCGCTGCCCCATGTCTGTAGCGCCGCCCTCCTCTTCCTCCCCCGCGCATGCTCTGACCCCGTGCGGACCTACTGCTCCTCCACGCGCTGAGCCGCAGCGCCCCGCATGCCGACGTCCTTGTCGCTTCCCTTCCCGCGCCCATAGCCACCTCGCCCTTGAGCAATCGTCAGGGTCACCACCATCGTGCCTCGCCAGCCGGTCCGTCCGCGCCCTACCATGGCTGGCCATCTCTTCTGGTTTGGTCTGGCACGCTACCTCCCTGCTCCTGCTACTTACCGCCTGCCCGCGCCGGCCGCCGCTGTGTGTGGTCCCACCTCTTGGCGTTGCCTTTGACCATGCCGCGACTGCCTTGGGGTCTTGGATTGACCCACACTGGAGCTGGCCGTCCTATCGTCGCTGTGGCGTACCTCCCCGCACCGCCGTAGGGGCTAGCGGATTGTTTCCTCTGCTCTGTGCTCTTCGTTGGGGAGAAAGAGAAGGTGAGAACGTAGAACTATGAATAGAATCGTTCCCGAGGGCTAGGTGTGATGACTGTGACTCACATGAACAGTGCGGACCAAATAGATGGAACCATAGGGATGTTTTTGTAAAACTGTCATGCGCTGGCCTATTGGGCCACTCGCCTTGCGCATCCGTGGCCTTGGCCTGCTCGTCTATCTCGCCTGTGGTCATGCGCACGTCCCGCCCGCGCATGGGCCACGTGTGCGCCTTTGGGCTAGGCCAATTCGCTGGTTGTGGGCTGATCTGACAGGTGTCACTTCCACAGTGCGTACACCACCATATCATAGCGCTGGGAAGGACCCTGCAAATGAGGACGACGAGGACGACGACGATGACCCCCCCCTCTAGGCTTCCGCATACAGCACGACCAGTGGGACGATTGGCCTTAGGACGAGATCGACATGTCTTAGCTAGGTGGTGCCCTGCTTGGTACCCAAGGAGCCTCATAGACAGTAACAAAGGTAGTTTCTTTAAATACGTAGGCTCTATGTGTAACACCCTAGGTGTTTGGCTTCCACTAAATTGCATGTCATTTCATAAACATGTGCATTATCTATGTCATCATGTCATTGTTACTGAAACGTGCATATGCAACATTTTCAACTGTGTATGTTTCATGCTTGATTGTTGTGAATGGTAGTAGTGCAATATGTGAATGTTACATGAAACTCTCATACTTGGAAACATGGCAATATGGTAGTAATGTGACAAGTATAGGATAACAACAAGGTCATGTAACATGTGAAACATTGTATTGAAACATATGTATGAATTGCTTGTTTTACTTTCTTTATCACATGTGATCAGTAGAAGTGGTATAACAACTTTGTAAAAAGGTTGATCATGGTCTAATACACCTTAACTACATTTAGTTTACTTGTTGGAACATTGTTCATGTAGACCAAAATGACCAAAATGTCCTCAAGTGCAAGTTTGACTTAAATTGACCCATGGAGTGTCATCGTTTGACTGATTCAAAAGTCCAACTTAGAAGCTTTGCATGGCTGTGCACTCTTTACAAAATTTGTAGCTAATTTATCAAGGAACAAAAGTTGTTTTATGGCCAATTCATGAAAATGGCTAGAACATGCTCAAACATGGCCCACAAGTCAGATGTACATGCTGATTTCATACTTAGCAAATTTTTCTAAGTCCCAAGCAGATTTCAGTTTCATGAGCTGATGTTTGGAGCACCGTATCTCACTGACCAAGCCGAACTAGCTCGAGCTCCAATTAGTAAACTTGTAGTACTCATGTAGGTCTCCAACTTTGTTAACTACGGCTTAACCTGGATCACCATGGATTAGGAGTTAATGATCGTCGAATGGGCGCTGTCAGTCCTCAGAATTGAGCACTGAATCGGGGCTACAGTGATCAAGTTTCAGAAAAACGACGCCGCGTGTCCGCCACCCGTCGCCAGACTCCTGCTCGCGCTGGCCACGTGCCGTGCGCCTCCTGGCGTTGGAGCCGTGTCTGAGGTCACCCCGCGCGCCTGCCGAACGCACTCGCCGTCCCATTTCGTTTTTCCTTCGCCTTCCACCGCGAGCAGCAACTGACCAGCAGCTCCGCCATTGCTCCGTCGTGCTCGCGCCTGCTCGCCGGGTCACCACCGCCAGCTAGCTTCCGTCCAGAGCTCCGCCGTGCCCTCCTCTAACTCGTCGGCCTTCTAGCCACGACATCCGAGCCCTAGGTGAGGGCCATTGGCCGTTTTTCCGACGCCGTCGCCATGGCCGAACCTCGCCGGAGCTAGCGCTCGTCGTGGCCGGCCGCCTCCGCTCCCTTCCTGCCTCTCTTAGTGCGTGCATGGGTACCCTTAGGAGCCGTAGTGTCTACCTCGAAGACATAGTCACTGGATTCGCCGCCGTTGAGCCAGAACACGGCCGCGCGCCGCCGTGCGCCATGGCCAAGCCGCCGAGCTCCATGGCCGGCGCACCTAGAGACCGGTAGGGTTTGGGGTTAGGGTATCAATCGACGTGTGAGGTTGAGGCGGTCACGTTGGTGCCGTCATCATTGCCGGAGAAGCCGCCGTTACTAAACGCTGTATTTGTGAAGAAGAAGGACGAGTCTCTACGCATGTGCGTGGATTATCGTCCCCTAAACGCTGTTACTATCAAGAACAAGTACCCTCTTCCTCGCATCGATATTCTGTTTGATCAACTCTCCAAAGCTAAGGTATTCTCCAAGATCGATTTGAGGTCTGGCTACCATCAGATCAAAATTCGTCCTGAAGATATACCTAAGACAGCTTTCTCTACTCGATATGGCTTGTTCGAATACCTCGTCATGTCATTCGGGTTGACAAATGCTCCGGCACACTTTATGTACCTGATGAATTCTGTATTCATGCCGGAATTGGACAAATTTGTCATCGTGTTCATTGATGATATCCTGGTATATTCTCAGAATGAAGAAGAGCATGCTGGACACCTGAGAATTGTCTTAACTCGGTTATGTGATAACCAGCTTTATGCCAAGTTCAGCAAGTGCGAGTTCTGGTTGAACAAGATACCTTTTCTTGGTCATGTATTATCTGGTGATGGAATTTCGGTTGACCCTACTAAGGTGCAAGAAGTCCTAGAGTGGAAGGCACCTACTACGGTCACAGAAGTCCGAAGTTTTCTGGGTCTGGCTGGCTATTATCGTCGCTTTATCCTGGATTTCTCAAAGGTCGCCAAGCCCATGACTCGGCTACTGCAAAAGGATGAGAAGTTTGTGTGGACTCCGAAGTGTGAAGAGGCTTTCCACACTTTGCAGACCTTACTAACCTCTGCTCCTGTATTGGCACAACCTGACATCGAGAAGCCTTTTGATGTCTACTGTGACGCATGTGGCACCGGTTTGGGGTGTGTTCTTATGCAGGAGGGTCGAGTAATTGCTTATGCTTCACGCCAGCTCCGAAAGCATGAAGTTAACTATCCTACCCATGACTTAGAGCTAGCCGCAGTTGTTCATGCCCTGAAGATCTGGAGACATTACTTGCTTGGTAATGTGTGCAACATCTATACTGACCATAAGAGTCTCAAGTACATCTTTACGCAGCCTGAGTTGAACATGCGTCAACGACGATGGTTAGAATTGATCAAAGACTACAACCTTCAAGTGCACTATCACCCTGGTAAGGCAAATGTGGTTGCTGATGCCCTAAGCAGAAAGGCCCATTACAATTCCTTAGTTAGTGAAGACTTTCATCTGGCACCCTCCTTCATCCTGTAGTACTCCACAATATCACTGTGGATTGCTCTCTTAGAAGTTGAATTATCGAACTCCAGAAGACGGATGTGGGTGTATTTCACATCAAGCGGAAAATGAAAGAGAAAGAGACCAAGCACTTTAAAGTCGATGACAAGGGAATTCTCTGGTTTAATGATAGACTTGTGATACCTAAAGATAAAGAACTTAGAAATCAAATTATGGCTGAAGCCCATTCTTCTAAATTGTCCATCCATCCTGGTAGTAGTAAAATGTATCAAGATCTCAAGCTGTATTATTGGTGGACCAAGATGAAGAAAGAAATCGCAGCTTATGTGGCAAGGTGTGATAACTGTTGCAGAGTCAAGGCTATTCACATAAGGCCCGGACTATTGCAGCCACTATCTATTCCTGGCTGGAAATGGGAAGAAATTAGCATGGATTTTATTGTTGGATTACCCACTACCAACAAGGGTTGTGATTCTATCTGGGTTATCGTAGATCGTCTAACTAAATCTGCTCACTTTATTCCGGTCAAGTCTACCTATCATCCTCACAATTATGCTGAGATTTATTTTCAACAAGTGGTACGTCTCCATGGTGTACCCAAATCCATTGTTTCTGATCGAGGACCTCAATTCACGGCTCGTTTTTGGGAGTGCTTACATCATAATCTTGGCACTCATCTAATCCGCAATTCTGCCTATCATCCGCAAACATCAGGACAGACTGAGCGTGTTAATCAAATTCTTGAAGACATGCTTAGAGCTTGTCTTATCTCTTGCAAAGGCTCTTGGGAAGACTGGTTACCTCTCGCTGAATTCTCTTATAACAACAGTTATCAAGAAAGTATCAAAATGGCTCCTTTTGAAGCTCTTTATGGCCGCAAGTGTAGAACTCCTTTGAACTGGGTGGAACCCGGAGAAAGAAGATTCTATGGTATTGATTTTGTAAAAGAAGCCGAAGAGCAAGTCCAAACTATACAGAAGAATATGATTGCCGCACAGGCTAGACAAAAGAGCTATGCTGACAAGAGAAGAAAACCTATTGAGTTTGAAGTAGGTGATCATGTTTATTTGAAGGTATCCCCTATGAAAGGAGTCAAGCGTTTTGGAATTAAAAGGAAACTTGAGCCTCGATATGTTGGACCTTACCGCATTATCGAGAAAAGTGGAAGAGTAGCCTATAAACTCGATTTACCCCGTGAAATGGGAGCTATATTCCCGGTATTCCATGTGTCCCAGCTTAAGAAGTGTCTTCGTATTCCTGAGGAGAGAATAGCAACAAGGAAAGTCAACTTGAAATCTGATCTTTCTTATAAAGAAAAGCCCGTGCAAGTCCTGGATACTCAAGAAAGAGTGACTCGTACACGAGTAGTTAAATTATACAAGGTAGTTTGGAGTAATCATAGTGAACGGGATGCAACCTGGGAGCGGGAAGATTATTTAAAGGAAAATCATCCAACTTTCTATACTAAATGGTACGCTTTCCAAATCTTGGGACGAGATTTTTTCTAAGGGGGGAGGGCTGTAACACCCTAGGTGTTTGGCTTCCACTAAATTGCATGTCATTTCATAAACATGTGCATTATCTATGTCATCATGTCATTGTTACTGAAACGTGCATATGCAACATTTTCAACTATGTATGTTTCATGCTTGATTGTTGTGAATGGTAGTAGTGCAACATGTGAATGTTACATGAAACTCTCATACTTGGAAACATGGCAATATGGTAGTAATGTGACAAGTATAGGATAACAACAAGGTCATGCAACATGTGAAACATTGTATTGAAACATATGTATGAATTGCTTGTTTTACTTTCTTTATCACATGTGATCAGTAGAAGTGGTATAACAACTTTGTAAAATGGTTGATCATGGTCTAATACACCTTAACTACATTTAGTTTACTTGTTGGAACATTGTTCATGTAGACCAAAATGACCAAAATGTCCTCAAGTTCAGGTTTGACTTAAATTGACCCATGGAGTGTCATCGTTTGACTGATTCAAAAGTCCAACTTAGAAGCTTTGCATGGCTGTGCACTCTTTACAAAATTTGTAGCTAATTTATCAAGGAACAAAAGTTGTTTTATGGCCAATTCATGAAAATGGCTAGAACATGCTCAAACATGGCCCACAAGTCAGATGTACATGCTGATTTCATACTTAGCAAATTTTTCTAAGTCCCAAGCAGATTTTAGTTTCATGAGCTGATGTTTGGAGCACCGTATCTCACTGACCAAGCCGAACTAGCTCGAGCTCCAATTAGTAAACTTGTAGTACTCATGTAGGTCTCCAACTTTGTTAACTACGGCTTAACCTGGATCGCCACGGATTAGGAGTTAATGATCGTCGAATGGGCGCTGTCAGTCCTCAGAATTGAGCACTGAATCGGGGCTACAGTGATCAAGTTTCAGAAAAACAACGCCGCGTGTCCGCCACCCGTCGCCGGACTCCTGCTCGCGCTGGCCACGCGCCGTGCGCCTCCTGGCGTCGGAGCCGTGTCTGAGGTCACCCCGCGCGCCTGCCGAACGCACTCGCCGTCCCATTTCGTTTTTCCTTCGCCTTCCACCGCGAGCAGCAACTGACCAGCAGCTCCGCCATTGCTCCGTCGTGCTCGCGCCTGCTCGCCGGGTCACCACCGCCAGCTAGCTTCCGTCCAGAGCTCCGCCGTGCCCTCCTCTAACTCGTCGGCCTTCTAGCCGCGACATCCGAGCCCTAGGTGAGGGCCATTGGCCGTTTTTCCGACGCCGTCGCCATGGCCGAACCTCGCCGGAGCTAGCGCTCGTCGTGGCCGGCCGCCTCCGCTCCCTTCCTACCTCTCTTAGTGCGCGCATGGGTACCCTTAGGAGCTGTAGTGTCTACCTCGAAGACATAGTCACTGGATTCGCCGCCGTTGAGCCGGAACACGGCCGCGCGCCGCCGTGCGCCATGGCCGAGCCGCCGAGCTCCATGGCCGGCGCACCTAGAGACCGGTAGGGTTTGGGGTTAGGGTATCAATCGACGCGTGAGGTTGAGGCGGTCACGTTGGTGCCGTCATCGTCGTCGGAGAAGCCGCCGTCGGCGAGCTACGCCACCGGTCGTCGCTTCTCCCCTGCTTCTCTCGCTGACACGCGGGTCCACCCTGTCAGCCGTTGACGCGCGTGGCGGGAGCACGATGGGCCGCGCCTGTGCACTCGTGGGCCGCCGTTCCTTGGGCCAGCCCACCTGTAGCTGTTAGGTTTTCTTATTTGTTTTGTTTATTTATTTTCACAGATTTATGTGCATGATTCTAAAATATGTATTTCCTAGTATATAGATCCAAATGATGTGGTTCTAATTTTGTTAAGTTCCTGGTCATGTCTAGTATTTAATAAAAATATTATATGAGCACATGATTTAGAAAAATTGGATGAATTAAATAGGAGTTTGAAATGTGTTTTTAGAAGCATGCAAACTTGTTTGAATTTTATCTTGAGTTTCTATGGCCCAAAAATTATGAAAATTTATGGGTCCTCTATTTTGATTTAGTAGAGTCTCTGGTTAAAATTTCAGAGCTAGTGCATGTGTAGTTTTTAAGTTATAGAATTTCCTTTTATTAATGGGTGGATCTTGTGTGAATTTTCATAATTTTTTCTATAGATCCAGTGAAGGTGAAATTTGATGGGTGCTATTCTTATGATAGAAGGATGCTAGGAAAAATGGGAAATCTGTTGCTTGACACTTTTCATTAGGATTTCTTAATTATGCCATTTTAAGCCAGTATGCGTTCTCATTTTTGTGTAGACTGTTATACTTACTCAATGGCTTTGAAATTTTTATGGTAGTCTATGTGAAGCATGAGATAGCTACTGTAATTTTTGTAGATTTTTCTGAATAGTTTTACTATATATTGCTTTAATCACCTAATTAACTAGATAAATTAGAAAAGAATATTAAATAATTTATTTAGAAGTTAGCACTATACTTTCTGATGTTTCTTAGGTATGAAAAACAAGTTGGTAAACTTGGTTTGATCAAAGTATGCTTTTGCACAATCATTAAATAATTAAGTTAGTAACCCCGTCATTCTGGACAGATTCTAGGTTTGCTGGAAATTGATTTAGTTAACATAAGAATCATACTTTGATGTTTACAAATGTTTTGTAGAGAATTTCATAAGCTTTCCAGAATGTCCTCATGCAAGTCATTTGGAATTGTAGAACTTTAGTTGTGATTTAATTAAGGGACTACTTGTATGCATATGAAACTTAAATGTTAAATTATGTATACCTTTATTATTTCTAAGTTGTGGTAATGTTCCTAGGTGTTAGGCCTTTAACTGAAGATGAGCATCTTTACCTTAGGTTATGCAAGTTAGGTAAGTTGATATTGTCTTTAAGTTAAGTAGATACATGCTTAAAGTGATTTGAATAGAGCCAACTACTCGGTAAACGAGTGTCCAGTGATACTTTCGTAAACACTCACTGTGATTCATTCATCATGAGCATCATGTCATTCCTTATGCATCCATGATATTTATATTTTGCATCGGCATGCAATAGGTGTACCGGAAGGAGTAACCCTGCTGGAATTCGAGGAACTGAGCGAGCAGCAGCAGCCGACACCGGAGATTCAGGAGGAGCAGCCTTCAGGAGAAGTGCCAGACGAGGTCGCCGTTGAGTGCCCGGATCACCGTCCTTGCAACTTTGTGAAAGGCAAGCCCCGGAGCATATTAAGCCCCCTAATTTCCGAAATGCAGTACAGTATTATTGTTACATATATATATTGTTGCATTAAGTTTAGGTGTTGGATGCAAACACTTGCTGCATTGGTTACCCAATTCCTTGTCCAGATATTGTTACCCTAAATCCCATGTAGCTCAGGCTCGAGTAGTGCTTATCCCTGCTTAAACGCGGTAGAAGTCGGGTGATTTCCTGTCACCTGCGAGATATAGGAGTATACATGTGGCACGGTTGGCTATATTTGCTATCGTGGAAAAGAACCAGTCTTAATTTGAAATGAAGACCGGACGGAGGCTTGCCGGTTTGCAGTGA
Organism: Miscanthus floridulus; assembly: GCF_019320115.1. Taxonomy (NCBI): domain Eukaryota; kingdom Viridiplantae; phylum Streptophyta; class Magnoliopsida; order Poales; family Poaceae; genus Miscanthus; species Miscanthus floridulus. Next base: position 13,706,420 of record NC_089598.1, read on the forward strand.
CTCCGTCTGCGTCGCTTAAGGACTGATTCTTGGAGCCTTTCCTGTTCATGTTGAACGCATGCCTCTCTCTTAGTTGGCCGGGTCTGGAGACCGACCGCGAAGCCGAGTAGCTCAACTCAGGCCGGGAGTCGATAAGTATAAAGTACGCCTCGGAGGGGAGCCGTAGGCGTGAGTCCAAGGGCAGGTGATTTAAAAGTCCTGATCGTCCTGGCAGAAGGGTAATCCTTGAGAGCGCTGGTGCTGATCGAACCCGCAAATTTGGTTCCTGAGTTGTACCAAAGGTAACCCACGGCTACCCTTGCTAAGTATGCCAGGGTGAGAGTTAGGAATACCCCCTCAGCTGAGTTGTAATTCGATTCGAATCGCCGTCTCTCCCGGTTAGTGAGAACTTCACGGGCTTATCTCCAATGTAGATACACTTAATAACATAATGGTTCGGCAATGATGATATGATGATGACAGCCTTATTACACCTGCTATGGTTAATACTGTTTGCTCCTAATAAGTGAGTGCTCTAGTACATGTGCTAATCTAGTGGACAGGTAAATAATGATAAGCTTGATGCTAAGTTTAAATTGGTTACCATAATCTTAAGCTCTTTTCTGCAACTGTGTCAAGCTAGCCCACCTGAAAAGCCTTGCATGATCCTTGGTGTCTTTATTTCTGTTTTGTCGGGTAAGTCTAGCTGAGTACCTTCTCGTACTCAGGGTTTATCTCCCACCTGTTGCAGATGACCAGTTCTACTTTGGTTGCTGCAAGTACTGCCTTCTCCCAGCTGGGGATGAAGACTAGACCGTTGGGCGCGGTCTCTACTAGTTCTCGTACCTGATAATGCTTTTGTGGGACATGACTCAGACTTGGCAATGTATTTGAAAACCTTGATGTTTTGTACTAAACTATGTTGCTTCCGCACACTCAAACTTGGTTTGTAATATTCTAATTTAACTCTGATGGATGTAATCCGAATGCTACTTGTGAAATGTTATAACAGATGATGTGTTGTGTTGAATCATTACGATCTTGGTTTATATGTCGAGAGTTGGTTGAAATCCTTCGTGATTTCCGGACTACCGGGATTATGGGAGCTTAAGTACAGGAATTTGATCGCTTCGGTGATTGTTTTTGTACTTACGTTCTTATAATTTGGTCGGTTCTGTTACACTATGAACTAACGATCATAAAGATTATAAGTAATCGTGCATATCATATACTTGTAGAGTACGAGCCGTACGCACCGGCAACACGACCACACCGACGTTGGCTACACTCCTAATGTGTTGCCTACAAATCCGAAAAGACAGAGGCGTCCGATGGATCCTTATACTCCTGGGACTTAGTTTATTATGTTGAATTTATGTCGAACAAATATTGTCGTCCGAAACTTGCAGACTCATGAACCAATGAAAATATTATGTGGCAACTTATCAACTTGCGTACGAACTCTATTTATTTGCTTCATATTCGTTTCAATGCGTCGTGGCAGCAGTTATAGTTGTTTACAACACCGACAGCAGCATCTACACGCACGTCGTCTCAGACTGCAAAAAGTTGGTTTCGATTAGACGGTATGACCAGTCTTGCGTAACTGAGCAAAGCGGCATGGCCTATAGTTCAGGGCTACGAAACTAGAGTCAGCAACGCAGTGCTATGTCAAGTCACGATAAATCGATAAGATAGGATACAATATATGCAGCGGCATTGAAACAAAAGATAAAATCTAATAGGACAAGTACAACGACAAAGAAGCGAGATACAAGTTTAAAAAAAGGTACATTGAATGGAGAACAGACCATCGTTACGGCACATCTGACAAAGGGACGCGCCGGGGCGTGGCCGTGCCGCGCCATGCATGGCGGCGCGACAGCTCCTGCCACGTCAGCGGCCATGGCGCGTAGAAGTGCCAAGTCATCCTCCCGCCGCGCCACCATGCATGGCACGGCACAGGCGTTTCGCCGCGTCATGGCAATAGGCGCAGCCAAAAATATTAGTTTTGAAAGAAAAAAAAATAGTGTTAGATTTAAAATTAGTTTATAAAAAGTGTTAAAAATAAAAAAAAAATCCCTAGGGGGCTTTAGAGTTTGACAACTCACCATTTGGTGCATGGTGATATGGTATGCAAAAGTGTGCAGACCTGTCAAGTTTGTCGAGGTCTTGACAGTCTGCTCGTCGAGTGATGTCAGACTGTTCGATAAATGTTAATAGAGACAAGAAAGTGCAGAAATTGATATGCATGTTTTGAAACAGGACTTTTTAAGTGCACATGATGCTCATGAGGCATGTGTTATTCCAAAGTGCACGATCAGATCATGACAACTTCCATATCCCCAACTTTTTTTGTAGTCACCAATAAACCTCATCTCCTCTTTTCCCATCAATAAAGGAGGAGTTCCACCCAAATACACTACCGCACCAAACCCAACCATCTGCCCGAGAGAGGCCAATGACATGTGGTCTTGACATGTCATGTCAATGGGTATGTATTAAGAGAGACATATTAGGGTTGAGCTGCCGCAACTCTCCCGATAACTACATATTAACGAGAAAAGTATTAGGATATTGTTGAAGATGCCCTTAGGATGGCCAAAATATAAACACTCCATATGCCCTTAGGGATTCTATGATAGTCATAAAAAGCCATGGATAGTGCGCATCTATGACCGTTTCTAGGTTTCTATCAGGCGAGTGGATTCATGACGCTTTATACATGACAGACTAAAATTCTATCACGGATGTCCTTTTATGACCATTTTTGGGTACATTGTGACCAATTATGAATGTCATGTATCAACAACATTCTTGTCGTGATAAGATCTCGTTTTGATACTTGCTTGTACTCGACAACTATTCATCTATATCAATTGCGCGTAGCTTGTTAGAAGGCCTACAATACTGAGACAATCCATCACTATCTGTTCTCTATCTCTATCTCTATCTCTATCTCTATCTCTATCTCCAAGTCATCCGTGCAATGCATGAGTATATTTGCTAGTAATATTAAAAAGAAGAAAACAACCGAAATTAAGCGTCTCAAGACTTATTCTAATTTCAAACACCGTGCCATGATTAAGCTACTCGTGGTTAAAATGGGTAGGGGGAGAGCACGTACATCCTTAGCTGTAATCGCATCGATCTACTGACGACTTGTTGGCAATTGGCATGCTGTCAGTGGTTATTGCGGAGCCACCGGATGGGTGTGCTGCTCGCAGCAGTTGTGGCTGAGAAAGCAAATCAAATTGTACGGTAGATATAATAGAGATTGAACATTTTCACTTCAGAATAAAGCTGGTAACATAGATTCAGACATTTAGTTGACCTATTCTTTTAGCTAGAGCTAAGGCTATCCGCACTCGTCAACCTCTATTTTCATACTCTAAAAGGAATATTCTATCATAGTCATCGAGATTCTCTACTCTATATCCATTTCTTCCGCACCCATGTTATCTCTATTTCATACTCTATACCCACTATTCCATATTTTATTCCTCTCCCTTCCCCTTTCTCTCTCTCACCAACTCTCTCTCTCTCCGCTACCGTGTTTAGCGTGTTGTGCGGCCGGTACGCTAGAAGTAGCGGTGGGTAGGCGCGTGTGCGTGCTGCAGAGCCGTTTGCAGGCGCACGGTGCGAGCGCGCAGTACACCACCGCATGCTGCAGGGCTGTTTAGCGGTGCTCGGTGCGGATAGCCTGAGAGGATGCCAGCGAGATACTAGCAGCAACGCCGTGGTCGGTGGTCCAAATACATAAAACCCACGGGCCACGGCACCACCCAGCGTCATCCCATTGCAGTTTCAGAATTCCTGGCGCCGTACCTCGTTGTGAGTTCGTGACTGTGAGATACTCCTACACGCGACCGTGAGCGGGCAGCAGCGGAATGGAGCGCCGCGCCGAGAAGTCGCTCCTCGTGCTGTCCTGCCTCCTTGTCTTCCCCCTCGTCTTCTCCGTCCCCATGCCAAGTGAGTTTCGATCGGTCGCCACCCGCCACCGGTGCCGTTGTTCATGGTCTTCGGCTCCCCCGCTGATTCCTTCCTCGATCAGTTGCTGATTTTGATGTGCGTTCGTGCCATTGCAGGAAGCCTGGGCCCAGGGAGCCAGCAGCAACACCCGCTGGCTCTAAAGCTCACTTCTTCTCAGGTATAGTTCTACTTCTACTAATCGGATGTTTTGCTCTGATCTCTCCCGCGCACCCTGCCTTCTTGCCTGCTGTGTTCCCTCTTGATCGATTTTACAGAACTGTTAGGGAAAATACAGAGGTTAAATTCATCGATGGTGGAGGATATATATTTGTCATCTAGAGCTGAGGTGGCTTCTGTAATTCTGATGATGACCCTATGTCTGGAAACAGGAGATGACGGTCGGGGCGGCGATGAACCTGGGCAGGCCGGAGGCGAGGATGGACATGGAGGTAAACGACTACCCAACGCCGGCGCCAATGACGACCATGACCCAGGTCACGGAAGAGCTTGAACGGAGTTGGACCCAATAATCGTTCGTCTTTACCAGTGTAGTACAAACTACAGAGTGCTTTGCTAGTGCTCCTGTATTCTAGAAAGATTATTAAAATATACTACCTGCAAGTCCCTAAATTTGGGAGACGTTCCTATCCAGATCCCAAACTTTTACTTTTTGATTTCTAGGTCTCATACACTTCTCGTGGATTCTAGCACTACTAGTCCAAACGTGTTACAACTTGCTCCATATACATACGTGGCATGCGCTGATGTGAATCTGACATATTGTGTCTAGTACCTAAATTTATACGTCGGTGTCATCTAAGTCCTAAATTCCAAATTCACATATATATATATATATATATATATAGGGAGAGGCTATTCAGTAGCCGGCTACAAAATAAGTTATTCTGTAGCCACCTCCATTTACTATAATTTTATATACTAATTTACCATAATGTCAATACATATTTACGATAGTTGGGTTACTATAACACATGGAGATATTTACCATAACGTTATATTAAATCACTTAGTAAGGAGTTACTATAATCTCATAAATTAACATAGTAATTATCATAACTCAAAGTGGCTACAGGATAGTAGTTTTATATATATATATATATATATATATATATATATATATATATATATATATATATATATATATATATATATATATATATATATATATATATATATATATATTCTGTAGCCAGGCAAACCGACCGCATCCCGCTGCCGATCCGATCCAACCGGGCCAGCCTCTAGGCGTTTACTGCCTCCCTGTACGTTCGGGCTACCAAGCCAGCTGATGCATGCATGGATGTGAGCCGTTTACTGACGCCGGAGCTAATTACGGCAAACAAGCCAGCTGATGCATGCGAGGATTTGAGCCGCACATGCGGCAATGGCGTTAATTAGTGACGTCATGACCCGGCATCAACGCACAGGTAATTGCAGTAAATATATAATCACGCCGGTGCTTACGAGAAATTATGTGCATGTCTTCACGGTGCAATGCATGCAAGCGTGTATAGATGGTTTACGAGAATATACATGAAGCAGGTTTTACTAGTGTAAACTTGCATGGTGTTACGAGAATAATAAAAGGAAATTACGAGAATAGAATTTAACAGACCGTGTACGCTTAGACTGTAGTTACTATAATAATAAGACGAATTTACTAAAATAGTACAGGATGTCAGTGGCTTGAGATGGTAACTAGGATAGACTTTACTATAATTTAGCATCACGTTGTTCCGAGAAACTATTTACTATAATGCGTAGAAGAATTATCATCAAATAGTTACGAGGAAATAAAACTTGAGAATGAAGATGGGGCCTGGAGTTAGCACAATTAGGCTGCAAAGCCATTTTCCAAGAATTGGTTATGATAATATACAATGATGATCAAGTTACTATAAATTCGCAATGAAAATTTACTAGAGAATCTAGCAAAATATAACATGCCATCCCCACACATTGTGAAACTACATGTGCCGTCTCAGAAGCTTTGCTTGCATATTCTATCTGGCACTACTCCAACACATGCAACCCGGTGCACTGACTAGTGATCAAACTGAGATCAATCGGTCATGCCTGTTTGATGCTCAGTAAAGTAAGCAGCAGCTGCCGGGAAGCCTAATTGCCTGAAATCATTAAAAAATATGAACGATCTTAAATAATATGATGCTTAAGGTGAACATGTATATGGTTGAATTTACTATATGGCAGTTAAAGATTAAAGATACTTAGGATGCAGATTTACGATAATCCCATGACGATGGTAAAAAATGATCAGCTAAAAAGAGCTTGCCAATAATATATCATGGCAATACTAAATGCTACATATATGCCGTCCATGTAAGTGATTCAACCAATAATATGGGACGAACACAATATTGAAAATGATATTTGCTTCACTTGCACATTCCATTTGGCACTGCAACACAACCAGTCTTTTTCAGCTCCAAAAGAATGATAGTGTCGTGAAGGGTAAGTAATAGAAAAAATCAAGCTGAGAAAGTAATTACTTACCAACAAAAATTTGGAATTAGCCGATGAAAAATATAGTTTAATACTCATGGATAAATTAAGCTGGCCCTGAACACGGTAAGTGAGAATGGGAATTACCATAATGTGGCGTCAATCAATCACTATAAGACATGGCCAATTTACCATGATATGCAGTTACAATATTCAAATGGCTTGAGACCATGCTTTTACTATAATCTGTATATTCATTATAGTAAATTATAACATGAACTTTCATTATAATCTGTATATTAGTAAATTACTATAATTTACAAGAATAACCATGCCTTTTCACACAGTTTCATGCATGATTACTAAAATCAAATTTACAATAGTTAACTAATATGAAAATAGCCATTTACTAAGTTCTAAACTTCTGATATCATTCACATATTTGGTTTTACAAGCTCTTTTGGAGAATAGGTTAGCAAGACTAAATCAATTTCAGACTGCAAGAAAGGTGAAAAATAGTAAAATTCTGCAGCAACAAAGACCAGTACTAATAAGTCAAATAAGCATCTAGATTTTTTTTACAAACAACTGATGGATCAACTAGTATGGGTTCGGCTACAGACTGGTGACGCCATTGTGGTAAGTTCAGCTGTGGTCCTGTCGCCGGAGCTGCTCCTGTTGCCTCCGCGAGCTCGCCGAAGCTGCTGCTGCTGCTGCCACCGGCAGCCAACGATGTGGCCACAGACACAGACAGGGAGCCGACCCCGCCGCCATCTCCCCGCACGGACACGGATCTTCGGCATCCCACCTGGATCCCCGGAGTGCATGGAAGTGCTAGTCTGTGCTTCGGATCAGACAAAATAATTAAGCATACAAGGCAAAGCGCGTTTAGCTGTAGGAATCCAAATGCACCATTCAAATAATAAACACATAGGAACACACGGAGGAGCACATGCACATCCATGACCAAAAGAATGAAGAAGCTAGCAAGGACCGTGCCCACTTCACCTGATCACCGCCACCAGAGCTCCCCGTCGACGCGAGGAGAGGCGTCACTGCTCAATGTGGGGAGGCCGGGGATGGGGACGCCCGGGGCGCCGTCTGAACCGGGCGAGACGCATCACCGCCGAGGGCACCGGCGAGGTAGGTTGCAACAGGATGGGGAAGGGCGCCGCGGCTGCGGTCGGGAGGAGAACGGGCGCTCCGGCCGCCGTCGGGACGGAAGGATGCGCCGCCGTGGGCCGTGTTGGAGAGGGGGCGCCGGGTTGCCGGAGCTGCTGCCACGGGCCGGATGGGGATTGTCACCTCCTCGATGTCTGTAGCTCACCGGTCTTGAAATGGCAAGGGCCGCCGGTCGGTGAGGAGGCGCCAGCGCGGCCGCCTGATGCAGATCCACGCCGTGGGCAGGGTAGCCACCGCCGCTGCCCTCTGATTCGTATGGGATGATAGAGAGAGAAAAAAAGGGAAAATGACGTGATTTGAGGATATAAAACCACATGTTTATGGGATCGGATGATTAAATGACTAGCCAAGCTGAGCCACGGTGGGATGTAGTTGAGCCGAGCGAGCCAAGCGGTGGGGAGGCTGTCTGGTTCTGTCCGTATCCTTGGCTGGGTCGGACGTGGGGTTGGGTCCAGCTACAAAATAGAGTATTCTATAACCGGCCACGGTGTAATAGTTCTAATATATATATATATATATATATATATATATATATATATATATATATATATATATATATATATATATATATATGTCTCCAAACTTGCTAAATGAACTGCCATTTGGGTCCCTGATTTCCAAAATTACAGACCTAGGTTCCTAAACTTGCTAATCGGGTCACATGATGAGATTCAAATTACCATTATTTACGATAAACCACTAGCGTAGCTACTGATTGTGCATCTAAGATGTAGGGCTATGTGACATCCCTCTCTCTCATCTTCTTTACTATATATTCCCCCTCGTGCCACCGCGGCGCCGCCACTCTCTGTTGTGCCGCCATAGCTCGAGCACCAGCACCAACAATAGCCCACAACCTTTAAAGTGCCTCCGAATAGAAGGAGGAGCACTGCCACCATGACCAAGTCCTGGAAGTTAGCCTCCGCATGCTCCCTCCTATTCTCCACACGCTTGCCAAGCTTGGCCACAACAAGGCTGATGGTGACCACAGCGGACCCACAAAGTATGTCAGGTGGTCACGTCGTACCCTGTGGGGCAGCCTTGTACTTAACACTGTATTATCATATTTTGGATAAAAGAATTTGCAACCCAAGTTAACATTGTCTTTTGTTAGCCTAGTGTTAAGCATCTTGCATTTTGAGCAAGAAAGAGGTCGCTGGTTCAATCCCCTGCAGTCTCATTTTAGTTTTTATTTTCCTTTTTTATGGCCAGTGTCGATATTTCACCACCGATAGTCTGCCACGGGGGTACTCGGGGCAGTATGTTCGGGCTTCGGCGTATGCTGAACTCGATGGTTAACGCAAGAGACAATCGATTTATCCTGGTTCAGGCCCTCGATCGTAGATCGAGTAATAACCTTACGTCCAGTCAGCGTTAGCCTTTGCGTTGGATTGATTGTAATGTGTTGTGTTGTGTTGTACAATTGTTGTTTTCTCTCAGGAGCCCCGCCCTCCTTTATATAGTCAGGAAGCCAGAGTCCTAGTCGGTTTACAATGAGATTTCCTAGTAGGATTACTTAATAGTTCTACTACTAAGATTATATGGGAAGAATCCTAGTTGGATTAGATCTTCTCTCTCCCTTGCGGGGTATCCTGTGGGTCCCGCATCGACAAGCCCCTGAGCACTTCATGGTTGAGCTCTGAAAGTCTCGCTTTGCTCCTTCAAGTCTCGTTGAGTAGGAACAAAATGTCATCCGAGTGCTTTCTGGAGTGAAACCTTGTAGCGCTTCTTGGGATCTTCGAGTGGTGAGTGCTTTCTGAAGAAAAAGTACATCCATCTGGTTGTAGCCCCCGAGCCTCTTGCTATTTGGAACAAGGAGCTGGAGGATCTTGTCTTGAAATTGCTCTGATTGTTCGTCGGCAACCCGTCACGGGGTACCCGGGACGGTGATTTGTTCGGAGGGGTATCGGCGTTTGTAGGAACTCGATGGTAAACGCAGGGAGACAACGATTTATACTGGTTCGGCACGCCGAAAAATCACGGCGCCCTACGTCCAGTGTGGGGTGGATAGTATATTGCACCCTACGCTATTTGTTGTGGTTGTGAGTTATGTCGGTTATGTCTGTCGCTACTGATCTAGGGACCCCTGCCCTCCTTTATATAGTCTAGGAGAGGCGGGAGTCCTAGTCGGTTACAAAGTAGAGATCCTAGTAGGATTATGTGTAACTAGTTCTAGTAGGATTACATGTAGGGAATCCTAGTTGGACTAGGTCTTCTTCTCTCTTCTCCGTGGGAAACCCCATGGGTCCCGTATCGACAAGCCCCCGAGCATCTCATGGATGAGCTTCGGAAGCCTTCTTGTTCTTCTTGGTCTTCGTTGAGTTATTGTAAATCCGTTCGAGGTTCTTCTTGAAGTGAAATCTTGAGATGGTCTTCTTTGTCTTTTCTTCGGCTGATGTGCACTTTTGGATAAAAGTGCACTCAGTGAGTGTAGCCTCTGAGCCTCTTGCTTGTTGGGACAAGAAGCCAGAGGGTCCCTTTAGTCTTCTTGGTTGCTTCAAATTCTTTTTCGGTGGGTGCAATTTTTTGTAAAAATTGCACTCACTGAGTGTAGCCCCCGAGCCTTTTGCTTTTGCTTGCAAAAGTTGGAGGGTCCAGATTCTTGTCTTCAAAAAATTTTTGGGGTTATGTATCCCGCAGCCCCCGAGCCTTTTCCGAGTACTTTTCTTTAGAATAGAAATCAGATGAAGGGTCTTGATGTGTTGTCTTTGTTGTAGTCTTGAGTACTTGTATTCTTGGTCTTTCATTCTTGAATTCGAGCCCCCGGGCGTAGTTGAAGCGAATGCCGAGCCCCCGAGCTTAGTGTTTGACTAAGCCGTGATGCTCTTCCGAGTTGTTTTTATTCATCCAGTTCGTTTCTAGACTTCTCAAGTTCTTGATGTACCTCTTCCAGGTTGTTTGCACTTCGTCCAGTTTCTTTTTGAATTTGTCTTGGTACTTCCAGCATCTCTTCGGGGTTGTTTTCTGATCGATCCGGGTTCTTTCTGAACTTGTATGTACCTTGTCCGGGTTGTTTTCTGATCAATCCGGGTTCTTTCTGAATTCATCTGTACCTTGTCCGGGTTGTTTTCTGATCAATCCGGGTTCTTTCTGAATTTGTCTTGGTACTTGCAGCATCTCTTCAGGGTTGTTTTCTGATCGATCCGGGTTCTTTCTGAACTTGTATGTACCTTGTCCGGGTTGTTTTCTGATCAATCCGGGTTCTTTCTGAATTTGTCTTGATACTTACAGCACCTCTTCGGGTTTTTTTTATCAATCCGGATTCTTTCTGAGCTTGTCTTGGTTCATGCCGTACCTTGTCGGGGTTCTTTTTTTTATCAAACCAGGTTGTTTCTGTACTAGCTCTCAGGAGCGTGTTTTTCCTGATATCATGGTACGGATGTAGCTCCCCTGCATGTTAAACATAAAAATATGTTGTAAATGACATTCCGGATATGAAGTCGGGAGCATGTCCCATATTTGGATAATCAATCAGGGGCGGGCCCCGGCATTATAAAATGTATATAAACTTTTTTCGCGTCTTGCTCTTGCTAGGCCATGTAAATTCCTCAGGTAGTGTCCTGTTACGTTTAAGCACTTGAATCTCGCGTGTGGTTCAGAGGTTCATTGACGTGACCATCCGTTCGAGTAGACAAGCTTCACGGATTAAGGTCTGTTCTACCTGAGGACTTTAGCGACCGTTAAGAGAAGACTTAGAGCACTATGTTTGCTCGCATGATGATTTTTTGTGTCTTCCCTTGCTAGGTCGGTTAATTTCCTAGGTAGTAGCCTATTACGTTTAAGCACTTGAATCTCGCGTATGGTTCAGAGGTCTATTGACGTGACCACCCGTATGGTTCAGAGGTTCTTTGACGTGACCATCCGTATGGTTCAGAGGTTCATTGACGTGACCATCCATTCGAGAAAACAAGCTTCACGAATTAAGGCTTACTATCCGAGAAAATTAACAGCCGTTAAGGGAAGATGATATGGCCACAGAGGCATACGAATAATATCCGGAATATATAAAAAATGAGACGTGACTTAGCTTGGTTCGTGGCCGCGTTGTTGACGAAGCCGTGGCGGTCGTTGATGAAGCCGACTAGTCGGAGTCGATTCCGACTAGTTGTCGATCACGTGGAATCCGCCCTCGACTAGTTTTCTCGACAAGAGGAGTAGTCGAAATAGTCGTCCGCCGGTCGCCGAGTGCTCTCGCGAATTTGAAGTAGTCATCGGGGACGTTGGGGTAGTAATGCTCGCGTACGTCTTCTGTGTATGTTGAGCGAAGGTCTTGGAATCTCTTTGGTAGCTTCTTTGTTATACGTAGCAGAATTCTTTGAATTTAACAAGTCTGTTGCTGATCGGACTCGGATAGATTGCGGTGAGTTGATTGACTTGCTCCAGGAAAAAGTAGATGCAAAGGACCGCCTCTGTAGACTGGGCTTGTCGTCTTGCATGTAACGGCAGAGATTAAGCGCTATGGATTTCCTAGATTTCTTTGACTTGTAGGCTGCTAGCTTGCTATAGTTTGTAGCTGCAGCGCTCGTTGATAGGCTCGCTGGAGTCGGAATCCCGTGCGAGTGCCGTGCCTAATGCGGTCGTTGGGATTGGGGACCCCACATCCCGTGTCGGACAGAGTAAGATCGATCCAGATGAGACATTGGCTAGCTTCGTGATGAAACGCATCTGGTTCGATGTAGTCGACGAGTTGACGTGGACGAGTTGCCCATGTAGGACGGGGATCACCATGGAGAAGTCGAGCTTCTGCGGGACGGTGCTGAAGATGCATCTCAGATAGGGCCGATGAGGGCCGCAGCGAGTTGTCGACGAGGGCTGCGAATATTGATCTTGAGGTCCTGTCGCCGAGAACGTGTTGTTGATCTTGAGGGTCGACGAGAGCTGCAGCGACTTGTCGATGAGGGCCAACAAGAGCCACAACAAATCTTTGATCTTGAGGTCCACCGAGCTCTCAAACGCAAAGCGCCGAGAACCCCTACCTGGCGCGCCAGCTGTCGATGTTTCACCACCGATAGCCTGCCACGGGGGTACCCGGGGCAGTATGTTCGGGCTTCGGCGTATGCTGAACTCGATGGTTAACGCAAGAGACAGTCGATTTATCCTGGTTCAGGCCCTCGATCGTAGATCGAGTAATAACCTTACGTCCAGTCGGCGTTAGCCTTTGCGTTGGATTGATTGTAATGTGTTGTGTTGTGTTGTACAATTGTTGTTTTCTCTCAGGAGCCCTGTCCTCCTTTATATAGTCAGGAAGCCAGAGTCCTAGTCGGTTTACAATGAGATTTCCTAGTAGGATTACTTAATAGTTCTACTACTAAGATTACATGGGAAGAATCCTAGTTGGATTAGATCTTCTCTCTCCCTTGCGGGGTATCCTGTGGGTCCCGTATCGACAGCCAGCCTCATTTTTGTTTTTTGTTTTCCAGCCTCATTTTTGTTTTTTTTTCCACTTTTTGTGTCGCTTTTAAAAATTGACTATAGATAATATAGTTCTTGTTTAGTCTTCCTATTTTTATCCCATCTTTTGTGTCCTGTGCAACCTTAGTTGCGAGTAGTTCTTAATTTCCCCTCTCTATATTAATAACTATATATGATATATTTCTTCCTTTATTTTCTATTTTTGACCGATGTTATTGCGGCCCGTGAGACATGTCATGAAATGGAATGACAAATGAAAGTGATATCACTTCGGCATCATTTCATTATACTTATCAATAGCTATGTACAATGTCGTTTTAAATTTAATTTTGTCTCCTTTAAAGTTAACTATATATAATATACTTCATCCTTTAGTTTTCTATTTTCATTCCCTCTTGATTTGTCCCATGAGACCTCAAATGTTTCTTTGTTTTTATTTTTTCATTTTTTATCCCCTCTAGATATTATAACTATAAATAATATGTTCTGTCCTTTATTTTGCAATTTTTTCATCACATCTTGTTGTGCCATGTGAGATACGCCATGAAATGGGATGGAAATCTGTAGCTATGTATAGTGTCATGTCCCCTTTACAAAATCTGCACTCCAACATTAGTTGTCTAGTCACATTCATTAAGCAGGATATTTTTCTTCTAAGTGGATGAAGATGATATAATCTAGATATTCATGACATCAGAAAGCGGTCAGTAAACAAGTCAGACATGTAATATTATAATTCTCTTTTATGGCTACATTTTTGTTTCATTAATTGAACTATTTATATCATAATATGTCATAGTTTCTAGCTTAATCTTTGAATTTAAAGCTTATCATGTTATTTAATGCACGTGGTTTTTACCGAATTGGAATATGGTTTACAAATTAGAAATGATTTCATCAAATTGCATAAGAAATATTTTGTGTGGCATACCCTGTGGTAAAATCTTAGGTCCGCACACCAGCCATGGGCGAGCAGGGCTCCTTGTCCTTGACTTTGGCGGCAGCCGGATCCACACTTCGATAAGGCTTTGTTGTATAGTGTTGTCCGAACACCACCGGGCCAAAGGCATAGAGCACTATCTGACCGACATAGGAGGGAATCCATCTGAGCTAGTGCTAGAGCTTGAAACAAGTTTAGGGATTCAGAAATAAAAAAAATGGAAATTTGGGAGCTAGATGGCACTCCCTCCTAAATTAACGGACCGCTAATGTATTTTTTTCTCTCTAAAAAATAAGGTAGACACAAAATTACCTAGTTATATATCTCTACCTAATATTAATCTCTATATCTATCTCTTCTCTCTATCTCTATCTTTATCTTTATACTCCCTCTATTCCAAATTATTATAAGTCGCTTTGAATATTTTGGTACATTCATTTTGCTATGCATCTAGTAAATTTAATATATGTCTAGATACCTAACAAATGGATGTAAAAAAAAGTCAAAACGAGGGAGTATATCTCTACTCTCTATCCCTATCTCTCCTTTCTATCTCTATCTCTTTTCTTTCTAATAATATAAAAAAGAGGAAGGTAACATAGATAATAGATTCAGACATTTTAGTTGACCTATCTTTTAGCCAGAGCGACAGTATGCCAGTGAGCTAGCAACGCCGTGGTCGGTGGTTCAACTATAAAACCCGCGGCAACACCGGCACCACTCCAGCGTCACCCCATTCCCATTGTAGTTTTAGGATTCCTGGCACCTTCGTTCTGAGTTCGCGACTGTGACATACTCCTGCAGCCCTACTCACGAGCGAGCAGGAAGAATGGCGCGCCGCGGCGAGAACCCGCTCCTCGTGGTCCTTGTGCTCCTTGTGCTGTCCTGCCTCCTCGTCTACCCACCCTCCCCCCCTCCCCCCCACCACCCGTACTCCTCCGTTTCCATGTCAAGTGAGTCTCAGTCGCTACCAGCAGCTCGTTGCCTCGGTCATGCATGGCCTTCGCTGATTCCTTTCTCGAGCTGTTGCTGATTATTTTGTCTGTGCATGCGTTCGTGCGATTGCAGGAAGCCTGCGCCTGGGGAGCCAGCAGCAGGACCCGACGGCTCTGAAGCTCACTTCTTCTCAGGTACTACTACTAATTTTTTGAGGAAACAGGAGGGATCAGGGGCTGATCCCTACTGGAATATATTAAAAGCAACAACTAGAGTACTACTACTAATTCAGTAATTCGAGAGCTATTCTGCTCTGGTCTCCCTTGTAGTTAGGCTCGTACCCTGCCTTCCTACCTGTTACAAAACTGTTAGCGAAAAATACAGAGGTTAACTAATTCATCGATGGTGGATATATTTGTCATCTAGAGCTGACCGCTGAAGTAGTGGCTGTAATTCTGATGATGACTTTTGTTGTGTTCCAAAACAGGAGATGGAGATTGTGACTGCGATAAATATGGGCAAGCCGGTGGCGAGGATGGACCTTGAGGTAAACGACTACCCACCGCCCGACCATAGTCACCACCATGCTGGCCCGGGCGGCCACTGAAGAGCTTGAACGGAGCTGGACCCAATAATTGTACATCTTTACCAGTAGTAAAAATTCCAAAGTGCTTTGTTAGTGCTCCTGTATTCTAGAACGGCGATTCCAGCGTCCGGATGTCCGGCGCACGAGTGCGTCCGGACGCCGGTTCCCTTCCAGACCCCACCCCCCCTCCCCGTGTGGAATAGAACCGAACCGCTCGTCCCCCTCCCCCGCGTATAAAACGGAACCCGCACCTATCCTCCGCTCCCCACCGTGTCCCTGTCCCGCCGTTCCCCAACGCACCGCGTTCCCCGACCGCACCCTTGTCTCAAAGAGCATGAAACACTTCAAGTACAACATTACAAACATATGAAAAACTATGTAGTGCAACATTGGGATATGAATACTGCAACATCACAAAAATATGTAGTGCAACATTGAAAACAGGTACTGCAACATCGAAAAATATGTACTGCAACAATGAAAAATATGCGTTGCAACATTGAAAAAATATGTACTGCAACATCAAAAATATGTACTGCAACATCGAAAAAATATGTACTGCAACATCAAAAATTATATGCTGCAACATCGAAAATAATGTACTGCAACATCTCAAGCAGTAGTACTACAGCATCGCAAAAACATCTATTACAATGACCCAAAACATCACATTGCAACATTCGAAAATCATCTATTGCAACATCCCAAAAACCCATTGCAACACGAAAGAAACAACAAAAAAACGTACGAAAACAACCCCTTGCCCATCACCTTCGAGCTCGCCAGAGGGAGAAGGGAATAGGGCCCCAGAGCTTGCTGGAACTCCAGCCACCGCCGCGTCCCTCAGATCTAGAGGAGGAGGAGGAGGGCTCAGATCCAGAGAATGACCGACCTACCTCGTCGGAGCCGCCATCGTCGTCCTCATCTTCAATGGGGGTCGTGGAGGGAGGGAGGGAATGAGGGAGGAAGAGAGGGTCGGCAGCGACCTAGTGCGTGGGCTTGGCGTCCGTCCCGGTGGCAGCCTGGAGCGCAGCGCGGCAGCGAGTGGGTGCAGAGGAGCGGGGGGGGGGGGGGAGCGGGCGAGCGGAGTGGCGAGTGGGCACGGGGGGAGACGGGATGGGATAAGGAGTTGTGGGCATGCTCGGTGAGTCGTTCCGTGTGCGGGTCCGTTCAGATGGGACGGACGCCCACACAGTATCATTATCGATTGTAGAAAGAATACTAACGATCATCCCTAAATTTGGGAGAGCTTGCCAGCCAGATCTCAAATTTAATTTTTCTGAGTTCCAATTCCAAGTCTCTAAACTTGTCATGGACTCTAGCACTGTTCAAACGTGTTTCCATAGTGCGCTCGAGCCGTGCCGTGTCAGGCCGCCGTACCCAACCCTCGGCTTGGCACGACCCTAACGGTCATTGCCGCAACCGCGCCTTGCACGTTGAGGCCGTGATGCTACCGCGACACCGTGTCGATCTTGTCTCCCTGCCGCCGCATCGTCAAGAGCGAGCCCGAGCTCTCCACACCAAGGCGTCGCCCTGCCGCAGAGGGAACCCAGCTAGCTCCACGATCGTGAGGGAGCCCAATTCCATGGCCGAGGTCGTCGCACCGCGTGACGTCATGTGAGAGGGAGCAGGCTTCACATGAGAGGGAGCCATGGTTGTTGCGCGAGAGAGAGCGCATACGCATATCGGTAAGAGACAGCGGTAAAAGGAACCGTTATTTGGGAGCTAGGGTTTAGGATATTTTTGTACTCTCTTAGCTTTTTCAGGCCGTGCCGGCCCATCTGCCCCATTTGTCCATCTATAGTTTCCATTCGCTCTGTATGCCGATGTGATATGCTGATTCAACATTGATGTGAATTTGGCATGTTGGATATAGTACCTAAACTTGTACGTCAGTGTTATCTAGGTCTCAAGCTTCTAAATGTACATATATACAGCTCCCCAAACTTGCTAAGTCCGATTCTAAAATGAATTGGAATTACTAAGTGTTTTCATGGTTTGCAACTCTCTCCCGTAGTCGTACGAGTCCAAGTAAAGTATGGAGGTCAATCCCTAGACAAATTGAAATTCATGATGTGCTACAAGTTATCTAGCTAGGTAACCATGCAACAAGCTAAAGTTCCTGTCGCAACCTGTCGCAACACGCGTATATATTTGCTAGTATTAAAAGGAGAAACTTTCTTCATCTGTCTCTCGGTCCGTTACTCTCTCCCATGTTCATCCGTCCATCCTTCTACTCACGAGCATAAGAAAATTTTGGTTGGTTTTGCTAATAGGAACAGGGCGTGATGTACTAGAGATAATATTACTTGTTTTAATGTCTCGTCCATAATCTGAACTCACGTCTCGTGCTCTTCCGAGATATAACAGTGTGCCTAGCAACAGTGCAGAGTCTGATTTGAATACATGTCCAGTGATGGTATGGAGTTCGATTTCAATACGTGTTGGAACAGATGACACGATCGTCGAATAAATCTCCAAGACACAAATCATCCACGTAACAACACAATAAGTTGTATATTTTGTTCTAACGTGCGCATGGGTACGTCCGCTACACACTATGTAGTCTGAATCCAAGACGCGCGTTCAGCTATGGTATGGATAACCCTGGGCAAAATTAACCGAGAACCGAAATAACCGGAACCGAAACCGAAAGAACTAGAACTAAAAAAATTCAGTTCCTTATTCGGTTCCTGATATTGAGGAACCGAAATAACCGAAGAAAATTCAGTTCCTACTCTCGGGTAACCGAATTAACCGAAAGAACCGAATTACATGAATTATACTTCACTTACTTATATTTTGTAAGATTATGTTTGGTTTATGTGTGGTGTTTTATATTTGACTTGCTATATATTTGTGTTACTATATTACTATTGTTTTCTCATAAATTATTATTATTAAAAATTAATATAGTGTTGCATAAATTTGCCTTACAACACGTATATTTATTGTTGTCTCGAGGTTTTCTCAAAAAGTTCGGTTAGAACCAAAACCGAAACGAAATAACCTAAAACCGAAAGAGTCGATTCCGAGAATTTTTTTTAGAACCGATCGATTCCTATTTTCTAAGAACCAAATTTCTTTAAAGACCGAGGAATCGAACGAAACCGAACCAAAAACTGAATGCCCAGATAAGTATGGATCCCGATTCCAAGATGTATTGAAACAATCCATGCGATCGTTGAATAAGTAGGTGAGGCGCGAAGTATCCAACAGGTGACCACACGACAATCTATATGTTCTGCTGTAACATATACGGGTAAGTTTGCTGGTATTATCATTACTCTACAATGCATGTGTATGTACCTATCAATTTCACACATATTTGAATGTCATTCCGATTAGCTATGGAACAATTACGACGACCGAAATCCACAGAAACTGATAACTGACGCACGTCACCATGTACTCTTCCATTTTTCACACCTCACGCACCCAGCTCCTAACATTCTATACTCAAGCTTGCTACTCATTCGCAGCTAAGAACTGAAGAAGTGAAGCTCGAGTTCTGAGCCATAGCCATTGTGGACACATTTGTCAGCCGCTGGGATCAGAGATTGAGATCAGATCCGTCCGATGATCGTAGGCAGCCCCAGAGCGACTGCTCGATGCGCGCGAAGCTGTCGTCGAGCTCGTACATGGAGCAGGCCAACGCGTCCGCGTCCTCGTCCGCCCCCGCCGCGCCGTAGAGCTCGCCACCGTGGCCCAGCTCGCCCTCCGCCTCCGGCTCGTCGTGCTGCTCAACTTTGGCGTCAACAACGACGTGCGGCGACACTGCCCCTTCGCCCGCGAGCACGAGCTGCTGCTGCTGCACGTCGCCGCCAGCGTTCCGCGCCACGAGCTCCTGGAACACCGACGACCGCAGCAGCAGGCTGAGCGCCGTGGTGGACGACGACGGCGACGGCCTCCCGACGCACAGCGCCGTCGGGCTGGGCCCTGCACTGCCTGCGGCGTACACGGATCCCACGTCGTCGAGGCCGCCGCCCGGGAACAGGGCAGCCCCGCGCGCCGCGGCCAGGTGCCCGCGGTAGAGGTCGTCGACGTCGACCTGCAGCATGCCGGCCGCGGCACCGTGCGGGTGCTGCAGTAGGCCGCCGGCCTGTAGGGACAGCGACGACGCCGGCGGTATGCCCGGCCCCCTGACGCCCGACGTCGGGGTGCCGGCGCCGGCGTCCTCGCCGCCGACGGCGCCGCCGCCGCCGCCGGGCTTGAGCCAGCGGATGTAGGTGCTGAGGTCGAAGTTGGTGACGGCGTTGATGCCGCGGTACTCGATGGCGGCGATGTCGTAGGCGCGCGCCGCCTCCTCCTGCGTGCTGTAGGTGCCCAGGTACAGGTACTTGTTGCCGAACACCCGGCCGATCCGTGCCTCCCATCTGCCGTTGTGGTGGTGCCTGCATGCATGCGCGACGTGCGTGCGTTCAGGCCATGCATGCATGCCGGCGGCTAGGCGCGGCGAGATGATCGGAATTCGGACAAGCGGTCGTCCGTACGTACCGTGCGACGCCTCTGTACTTGGAAACTCCTCGGGAGAAGCCGTTGCTCTTCCTGCTTGCCATGGGTGAAAACAAAAACATTACTGTATCACTCTTGGATCTTTCTGTGAGCTGTGGAGCACATCACAACACGTACGTACAGTTGGTGCATAGAACTATAGGACTAGTGTATGCTCACCTTCTTATGGAGGCAAGGTACTCTTCCTTGGACACATTCTGGATCACTTTGAGCTCCCTCTCGTAGTCCACAACCTGCCGGATGTAAAAAAAAATCATATATTGATCACAATGCTCGAAACCTGAAAAATATTTTATATAACATATATACACTTTGCCTAGAAATTTTATTTGGACTGTTCTCAAAAGTACCTTCTACAACTGTAGTACCGATGGTTGTACAAGATATATATAGGATTTTGCTTGTACAACTTTTTTGATATATATATAAAAAACTCGATCGGCGGGATAGACAACCCGCTTAAGATAGAAGGTGACCTTCTCAGGCAGATTGAGAAAATCTCTAAATCTTTATCTCACCCATACACAACGACACCGTTGTCCATGTGAGAATGGACCAAACCTTAAGCCCGTTTTGGCATGGGACAGATAAAGGGGGTTTTTTACAACATACCGAGGTGGGGAGTCGAACTTCTGAACTAGGGCTTCCCACGACGGGGTGACTACCAACTGAGCCAACTGAGCTACAACTTTGGGTATCAAACTCTGTAAGGAAAATTTGCAACAGAGTTCCTAATTTCCTATGTCGGGCAGAGAACAGTGTCACGGCACATGTCAGTGATCTACAGTGCAAGTTTCTTGTTTGGCCGGAATCATCTGCAACTTCCCTACGGCACTCTTCTTATTATTGTGTATTTTTAGAGGTTTGTGCTAGATATATACCTTAATTTTTCTTTTTCACAGCCCTGCTGCTGCTGCTGCTACGTATACGTATATTTCATCAAAAGGAACCGTAGCTTTATACTCCGATCCATACCACACCAGTATACGACGTACCGGAAAGTTGGTGTAGGTGGTAGGTCCCCAGTACTTGAGCGCTGCCAGATCATAGGCTCTTGCTGCCGCGTCTTCCTCGTTGTACGCTCCAAGGTAAACTGTGTTCAACATCGTGCACGCGTACGTACGTGTGTCATACAAAAGATCGATATGTATCATCTTGTTCAAGCTCTATTTTGTACGAACTACTGCGTACCTTGCTTCCCTTTCTTCTTCTGCGTAGGGTTCCAGGTCCCTTTGTCCCACAGGTGCGCCTCGAACCTGCCCGTCCACCGATGCCTGCGTGTGTACACGTGTAGCAACAAGCCAACAACGTTCACGATCAACACGTACGCCCAGACCAACACGTACATCGGTACATGCATGCTCTTTGCTCTATACAAATAAAAGCACAAATAGCTAGCTTAATTACCTGCTTACGCCTCTGAACCTTGAGCTCCTCTTGGTCGCGTTACTGTTGCTACTCGCCGACTTGTCGCCGCCGCCGGCGACCGCCTCGTCCTTGCCGCCTCCGTTGCTCATCGTCACCAGGGACGACGACGACGGCTCCCTCTTCCTGCTCCTCTTACTCTTCGCAACACCGTCCCCGCCGCCGCCGCCGGTGGCCGCAGGAGGCGACGGCGTCGGCGTAGTAGCACCGCAGTACAGCCCCTGCCCTCCTCCCCCTCCGATGCCGATGCCGATGCCGCCGCCGTGGAGCTCATCCTTCACCTGCAGGCTGTAGGTTGCCATGGCCACCACCAGATCAGAACTCAGAAGGCTAGCCGATAGCTAGGTGTTGTGCTTTGGAACCAAAGGGGAGGTAGCTCCGCTCCTACGTGCGTGTGAATGTTTATATGCAGCTGAGAACAGATGGCAGGGATGGGTATTCGTCCTTGTTTCCATCTATCGCTGAAAACGACAGCAGGCGACGGTGTTCTCGGTGCGAGGCCCCTTTGTCTCTTGCTGGCTTCGACAGCTTACACGCCTTGCATTGTGTTGCCAGTTTGCCTGCGTACTTGGCGCATATTCATTGGCCGGAAAAAAATGTCCTTGCGTGTACAGAATTATACACAAGCTAGCTATACATTCACACTTTGTAGTTACCTGTGGGAAAAAAACAGTCAATGGCTTATTATATGATATAATTTCTCTTCAAAATAAAAGAAATGTTGGTAAATCCAGTTGGAAGAAACGATTAGCCTGTAATATCTGACAGAAAACCCCCTCTCAGAATGCAGATACAACTTGCACTTTCTTGTGGACAATATTATCAATGGCATGTTTGTTTTTTCTCTGGACACAAATGTCGGTAAATTAATATGGATGATACAGCTGACATCAGATATTGGGATTTGGGAGGCTCAACAGAATGCATGTATAATTCCTCTTCAAAATAAAAGAAATGTTGAAAAATTCAGTCGGATGAAACAATTAGCCTATAATATCTGACAGTGGGAGTGGGATACAAGGCGGGTTGTCCGCGAACCTGCAAATAGGCCACATTTTTGCGGGTTTGAGGGTAATCACAAAATATTAGCCTATTTGCGGGTAACCCGCCTTGCATCACCCCCCTGAATGCAAATACAACTTGCACTTCCTTGTGGACAATATTATCAATGACATATGTGATTTTCTCTAAACACAAACGTTGGTAAATTAATATGGATGATACAGCTGACAACAGATAATATTGGGGTTTGGGAGGCTCAACAGAATGCATGTATAATTTCAAGTACTTTATCTGTTCCAAATTATAAGTCATTCCAACTTTCTTGAAGAGTCAAAGCATCTCAAGTTTAACCAAATTTATATAATAAAATAATAATATTTATTATACCAAATAAGTATTGTTAGATTCTTCATTAATTATATTTTCAGAGTATACCTGCTTGATGTCATAAATGTTTGTGATTCTCTTTATAATTTTGATCAAACATGAGATAATTTAACTCTCCAAAAAAATTGCAATGACTTATAATTTAGGATTGGGACGGAGGGAGTAGTTTCTATTCCTATATACTTAGGCTGTATATCTGCAAAATATCTTTGTGAAAGAACAACGACATAGCCTTGTAGACACCGAGTTGTATTTATATCCCTATTACATAGCTGCTGAAAAGACACCAATCCTGCCATCGGCAATATGTAACAGTTTTCACTTAATATTATTAATATGAACAGGACACCAGCTAGGCATAAAATTACCAAAGTTATCAATAATACGTGCTTGTTACGTTGCATATGGTACATTCTGGATGAGCGTAGATACTTTTTTTCATTGTGCCAACAATGGAACTGAACTAGTTAGTTCCGGACTGCTCTTTTTTCCAGAATATGACATGCAAGCCCTTCACAGACAGTTATAATTGACCAAACATAGTAATTACGTTCATTTCTGGAACGATCATTATCATATATTCCTAAAATATTCAATCCCCTCTTATAGTTAGTAGCGCTGACCAAACTTATTAAGTTGACCACTATTCCTATTTGTAACCTTATTAAAAAGTCCCCAAGCATAGTTGTGGAACAAGATCTGAAGATGAGAACGCATGCAGCAAGCTATAAAAGAGAGGGACTTGCGTTGCTTGATTACCGTCGTCCAATCACAAAAATGCAATCCCATTCAAGATCATGATAACATCAAGGAACTCGCATAACTTGATTGTTGTCTCATTTATTGTCCTTGTAAACACTGTACTTGTTGCACGGCTATACCACTGGTTTCGCAGGAAGTTTCACCGCATCTCCCTTTCCTTTTCAGCGTATCTGCTCTGTACATCAAACTCTGTATGAGCTCAATGCTTTTGTACCATATACCAAGTGTCCATCCTCTTCGCGTATTGCAGCGCTCACTGCTAAAAAAAGGATTTTCTCCAACGGTATTTTCATCACTGCTGGCTCAGGCAAGAACCAGCGGTGAAAACCAGGATAGTTTTGATAGCCGGCTTCGGACAACCACCGGTTCGGAGATAGACCCACTGTGGGGTTCATAAACCCGGGGTCCCTCGCGGACCGGCTTCTTAACAAAGGCTTGGCCCAGACAGATGAACGCAACTCATGGACCGGTCCAAGTATCTGAACAACAGGCCAGCAGGGCGATCCAATCACTGACCGGAAAGTCCGGCTGAGGAGGAAAGACACCCGTTGTCCGACTCCGGCCCACCTCTCCGACCGGAGCGCTCACTTCGGTCTCTAGCCCGCCTCCAGACGGCCTCTCCGACCAGAAGGCCTGGCCAAAACACTACTTCCGACTCCGACCCCACGTCTCCGACCGGGGTACGCAAAAACCCTGCTCGCTGCTCCTCTCCGACCGGCGCAACCAGAGCCGACTGGGGACCAACCGACCGGGGACGTCCGCTCGGAAAGGACCAGGGAATGAACGGAGAAAGCAAGGCAGGGCGCACAAGTCAAACCACGGTACCGGGGACCGTACCCTGTACACCTGCAGAAACAGTACTCTGCAACCTCTCTGATACATAGTGTTGTAAGCGCCGACATTTTCCCTACATTATTGTGGGCGCCGTTAACTCTCATACGGTAAGGCTCCCCCACATGCCTCTAGACATCGACAGTGTTGTGGGCGCCGGCATTTACCGTGTCGAGTGAACATGGTGAAACTCCTCACATGCCTTTAGGCATCAACAGTATAGCAGGTACCGACATCTGCCATACCCGGACAAAGCAACACAGCCTCCCACGTGCAGCCGATATCAACAGTGTTGTGGGCACCTACCATCATCCTGTACCCGCCGGCATGGGCAACAAGACTTAGAAGCATTCATACTCTCTCTCTCTCTCTCACTTGTAAGGCCATCCCCTTCATCTATAAAAAGGGATGCGCTCTCTCCCAAAAAACTTAGTGAATCCAAGTTCATACAAGTCATTCCAGATTCATTAGATCGATCAAGTTCACCAGCACGGAACCGCCAGGTTCGAACCACGAGCACACGCTCGAACACTTAGTTCATAGCAGGGCTCCTATCACTCTCGGCCCTCCCGGCAGGAGTCCGACCGGACCTCTTGCACCCCCCATCTTTCTCCTTCTCGTTTGTAACCCACTGCAAACTTTGAGCACCTAGGCTCAGGAATAAAGTCACCGACAGACTCAAACTGGACGTAGGGCACGTTGCCTGAACCAGTATAAACCCTGTGTCATTGAGTCCTAGGTCACCTTCGATCATAACGTACAACAAAACTACAAATATTTACTTGTTGGTCACTTTCTGCACCGACACCAACCCAACAGTGAAATCCCCATAGCAGCTGCACTCATTTCCCACTGTTTTGTGTTTTCTGTGGGTGGTTAACAGGTGGGACTGTGCGCGCGTGTGCCGCCTTCTGAATAGCTAGCAGGGCATCACACACGGGCCCTACGGCACACCGCCTCATCTCTCCCTCCAGTGAGTGAAGAAATATCTCTTGCTCTCTCTCTCTCTCTCTCTCCCTCGATCCCTCTCCCTTCCTGTGAGTCGGCGGCAGTGGCCAACCTACCGCGGTGGCTCCTCTACAGCAGTCCCCTGACACACAGACACAACCCCCCGACACCTAGCCCTTGGTGCATGCACGAGCTAGATGGCATCCATGGCGTCGCGTGTGCAAGATCATTAGCCCATTAGGTGGCAGCCATGGAGGTGTCCCATGGTGTGTGGCCCCCGGAAGGCGCCACCCTAATGCCATAGTCACATGAATGCGAGTGCGACGACGACGTATGTGCGAGCTCAGCGATGGCCATGGTGGCGTGTGAGAGAGTTCATAACGCTAGGAGCATATTATTTGTTTTTTTTCTGATTATCATTGTCGGTTCGTATAACGAGCCGATAGTTATCATTGTTTTCATCGCCGGATTTAAATAAATGATGATGCAGTTTATTATCGTTGTCCATTTTCACTACCTAAGGGCAAATCGGTAGTGAAATGGGTTCTAGAGCTAATAATGATCAACTTTCTGTAGTAGTGGTTCACATGTGTGCTCTAGCAAAGTTGTGTTCTTCCTCTACTTTTCCCTTTAGTGAAAGCAACTAGAATCTAGCATCTAGCAACAATTTGAGAAAACAAATCTACTCACCACTATTGCAGTAGAACAATGAGTCAACATCTTACTCACACTAGTTCTATCAATTCCTTTCCTAGCAATTAGGCCATTTGGGGGCACTCGCATTTATGCAGTCGCACCTCCTTTGCCCTCTCGCGCACCCAACCCCCTTCCCCTCTCCATGCTCTAAACTTCTTAATATAAACCTACCCATTTTTTAGCCGAATCTCTACCTTTCCCCATTAAACCCATCTTCTTCTTTAGGGGATGTCTCATCCTTCCCGTAGTCTCTGCGTGTCGCAAATGGTGTTGCCTTTGTGTTGGGTCAATCTTGTCGACTTGTCTAGTCCATCCAATTAATAGTGATGGTAGTGTAGTACGTCCATGTCCCATGTCTCTCTCCCTTGCCTGGAGTGGATATGCTCTACCAGACATCGTTTGCCAAGCCTCTTCCTGTCATGACCCAACAATCGTTTCAACTTAAACTTTTCAGAAACACACCCCTGGAGGTTAAAACTTTCACCAACCTCTCCCTGAATCCTAATTTGAACCTTCGGTACACATCACTATATGTTGGATCACGAACATGGTCAACCATGGCACCAAGCCTTAGTTCTGGTTTAGCTCTCCTCTGACAATAGACGGCCTTATCATTTCAATGGGAAACCTTGATTTATCTCATATAAGACAAGGACTTCAAATTTGCTTCTCGATTCACCTAATCTTCTCCAATCAAACCAAGTCAAATAGGGTCAACCATGATCAACTCAAAGGTTGAGTTAATCAAATTCTCCAAACTATCACTCGAAAGAATGATCTCTAAACTTAGAGTGGTTTATACCAACTCTATAAAGTAAATTAAGGACCCTAATACCAATCTCTCCTCTCCAAATTCAATATCCCAAAATCTATGTTCTATCGGACCGTCCGCGAGATCACTTAGTCAGCAGAATCAGTTTGGATGAGCTCTCCACTTCTCCTCCACCTTTGCCCCACTTGTCAGCTCAAAGTGGATATTTCCAACTAACTAGTTTGGCTCCCCAGGCCACTCACTCTCGTCGCTCTCTCTCCCCCCTCAAAGTTGGAGAAAACAAGAACAAGCAAGAACTAGAGAGAGAAAGGAAGAGGAGGAAGATAAAGAAAAGAAGAAAAGAAAGAGAAGATCGAGCCAAGCTCAAGCATGACCATCTCAAGGAGAAGATGAAGATCTTAACCACCAAATTCACCCTTGGGTGAGCTGAAGAAAACCCTTTTCATTTCTTCCCAAAAATAAACCCAAACCCTAATCTTGATTTCATCTTGCATGAGTGGAAGAAGGATATGGCCAGCAACTCCATCATCTCAAGTGTAAGCTCAAACCTCTCTCTCACTCAACCATCTCATGAACTTCTTGAATTTCTCTCTAATGGAAGATATGTGAATTTTTGCAATAAATTCTTGATTTTGCTCAAATCCATCTCCCTCACTTGGAAGCAAGATGGAGCAAGGCCTGAGCATGTTCTTGGTGGCAAAGGGTCACCCGACTCTTAAAGTTAAGTTATCTCTATATTGTACACCACCCAAATACTCTGAGGTAATCACTACACACCCCTAGAAACCCTCACAAACCCTAGCCTCCCACTCAAGAACACTAAGAACACATGAATCACACATAAGTTCCGTCTAGGGAATAGACTATCCAGCAGATCACCAAACCATCGGCAGATCACCAGACCATCCGTGGGATCACTCAGAGCCAATGGCAAGGCAATGCATGCACGAAACATTCTGGTGAACCGCTCAACATTCCCACGGACCGTTCGCGAGAGCCTTGAGCCCCATTCTAGAAAAACACCCCTTTTGGGTTTGCACCCATGGACCGTCCACTAGCACGCATGATCATCCACTAAAAATTCATGAATTTTAATTTCTGTACACCCTTGACCCCTAGACCTAACCACCCTATCACATGTTTGGATACATTCTAGTACACCACTAATCCACCCTTTGATCCATGCAAAGAACTCTCAATCTTGAATCACAAGTTTAATCTCTTTATCGTTCAAGTTTATCGATCTCTTTGAGCCATCTCAACTCCAGCTCTTCTAATGTCCTCTTACAAGTTAGAGGTACGCGTATGAGTCATCATGATCATCCTCGATCACCGGGACTTCATCACAGGCAGACACCACTACCAATAAACCCTCGTATAGACCACACGTGTTGTATGGGAGCAGTAAGCTGAGTACTTAGTGGTGACTTGACAATCACGTGGATTCGGCCCAAGATGTAGCGGGGTAGCTCTGAGACGAGTGCTTCGACTGGTCACCGTACCGTTCATGGGTTAGATAGCCACATTAAGGAAAGGTCGGAACCTCAAGGCAAACCCTTACTCAGGCACGGGTATGGAGGTTCGTCCTTGGTGTCCGTGTGAGTACACCTCTACAGAGTTCTTTTTGAATGCCTAAAGTCTTCGGACGGATTGTTTGGTTGTTCTAGCTCTCTTGTAGACTCGGTGTAGTGAGAGTTAATGAATTTGTGTATGAGATGAAATGTGGATCACCCGTTACATGTGCACCTTTAATAGTTATTGATTGACAAATTAGATTAATACTCATGAGCATAACATCTTCTTAACATATGCCATGCTTTTCGTAAATTACAAACGCCTATTAAATTCTCTAGCATCCACCAAATATTTATGTTGGAATAAGTCATCTGAGTACAATCATACCCACGGTATTGCCATTAAGCTACATGTACTTCAAACTTGGTGATCACCCGAGCCAAAGCTCGCATGAAGTCAAAGTTTTAGCAGCTGATGGGATGGGCGTCCCCAAAGCCGCGGTTACTCTGATGTTTAGAAATCGAGCGCAAGATTGAAACTAGAACGGTTGGGTCCCAAATGGTTGCCACGGTTGTTGGGTTGCCGGTCATTGTGGCACCTTGCCGAACTTTGGTGGTCCTGAATGGTTGCCACGCTTTAATTTAATTTGTCTTAGCTGTGGGAACACAGGTGTATGCATTTCCACCATCGCTGGTCGTTGTGGTTCAGGACACATCATTTGAGGTTGAGCCCCTAGTTGTTGGAGGTGCTGCCAGTGTCCTTTCCGACCAGCTCCACCACCCGACCTTGGATCTCTATTGGTAAAAGGTGTTCAAGAAGAGGTCGTGTCTTGATTGCTAGAGGGCGATTGCTGCGTTCATCAAGCTCGTATTGGTTGGTCGGATGCATGGAGATTTTCACTGCTTAGGAGTATCACCTCCGGCTAGTAATCTTGTGGTTGTTTCTATTGCTCCTCTTAATGCTAAGCTTCGTCAAGTCATGGATGTTTTTTTTATGTAATTAACTGATTGCAAACTTTGTTGATGATCCTTTGTGAGACTTGTCTTTGCAAGGATCGTGTGATCTTGGTACATGCATTACTGAGACAGTTTTATCAGTTTCTGACAACTAAAAGATCTAATTGCTGGCAGAACTCTGTCGGAGAAAAGAAAACAGGAACATAGATAAACTCGAAGGCATATCCGGTAGAAATAGGAGTAATGTTGCCTGATCATCCAATATGCAATGACAAGACAACAGGTACGTAATAAGCACCCAGTTTCTGACAACTAAAAGATCAGTCGTGCAACACACATCCAATAGCCCACTGAGAGTTTCGAAGACAATTACATTTCCTTGCCAGAAAAAAAGACAATGACATTTTTTTTGTCAGAATATGAATTCCGCCCGGCAGGCGCTGAATACTACCACATGAAAACGACGGCAATATGTATTCTTCTCATACGTACTTGTATATGCATGCACCAGACCAGCAGGGACCAGCATGAACATCATCTCCAAACCGCTAAAACGGACAGGCGGAGCAGAGAACATTCTAAGAGGCCTTAACTTTGTTCCATTATCTACAAATATGTTGTACTCTATGTCATGTACTCAGAATTCATCTGAAAACACATTGAGCTGGACAAACTAACCCATCTGGACATAGTAATGAACATTGAGCTAGCGCCTAGCTTGGGCCGTTATTAGAAGATATTTATCCACCACAGAATAGCAGTGAGGAATTAGCATAAAAAATTCCAAATAGCCTTTCTTCGGTCCTAACAACTTTTTAATTGTAGACTAAAAAACAATCATTTCTTAGGTATGATATACACATATATTCCCTCTGTCTCATAGAATTTGCAATTCCATGACCGTGCATGGAAACCAATACGGAGGGTAAATTACAAAAGTGCCCTTATAAAAATCTACCCCAATCCTTCTTCTTGGTGCGTTGGCCGTATGGCTCAAGGATCTGGAATCTTGCATGGAGAATCGGGAACGTACCGAGCAAAAAGTTGTGGTTGAGCGGGTGCCCACGTCTGACGGTGGAACTAAGCGTGGGTCCCATGGACAGGATAACCGATGCCAGGTGGCAATATGTGTAGTTTTAGTAGGACAAATTTTGAACTGTAGAATGACAATCTACCCTAATCCTCCTCCTTGGTGCACTGCGATCTGTCGCTAGCCGTACAAATATGGAATCTTCCACGGAGAACAGGGAGGTGCTGAGAAAAAAACTTGTGGATGAGAGGGTGCCCACGTCTGTGCATTCAAGCGCGGGTCCCATGGACTGGCAATTTGTGTAGCGAGACAAATTTTGAAGTGTAAAATGACAATCTTTAGACTGTCTCCGACAAAGTATCCAAACCAGAACCCATTCGTATTTTATGTCGTGCACAGTACTTTTACGGGGGGAAATCGCTCTCCAACAGAGTAGCCAAACGTAGCAGGCATTTTGCGTCCGACGATACACGGTTACCAAACTTGCGTCCTCTCTCCTTCCCTTTGCGTCTCCTCACGCAGGCGGGGCCCACCACCACGACCGGAGCCGGGGCCGAGGTCCGCCCGCGCCCGCGCCGGGGCCGAGGTCCGCCCGCGCCCGCGCTGGGGCCGAGCGCGCCGGGGCCGCCGGGGCGGAGCTCACCGCGCGCCGCCAGGCCCGAGGCCGCCAGCTCCTCCTCCGTTGCCTTTGGGTTGGCTGTTGGAGAACAAAAGTTTTAGGTACGCTACCTTTGTACTACGCATAACCTAAACCACGGTATGGATATTCGTTTTGGGGCTGCACCGTTGGAGATAGCCTTAGGACGGAGGGAGTACAATGACCAGCAGCAGGCTAGCTGGCACAGCTTGGAATTCTGATTGTCCTGTTCATTTTGTAGATAAGCCATGACATAAGATATTGTTAGCTGATTTATTGTGAGAGAAAAATATTATTTGTTAGCTAAAAAAATATGATTTATAAGCTCCACGAACAGACAGATCTATGAAGACCTGGCGGGTAATAGTAATAGAATATTAATTAACATGCAGGTGTACTGAAGTCGGCAGCAGCAGCCAGGCAGAGGCAGGAAAGCGGCGATGTGGACAAAACGCGAGAGCATCTGCAGCCTTGGGTTGTTCGCAGGGCTGCTTCGTTCCTGCCGAGCGCGCGTGGCACGAATCCTTGACTCCACCTTATTTTATCGTATCATATCAAACCTGACGGTGATGGGCGCCAAACAGCGACATTCTTTTCAATCGCGTCTTTGGTAGTGTTTAGATGGCGAATTTTTTTTCAAAATGCTACTGTCACTTTTCATTGTTATTTAACAATTAATGTTTAATTATGGACTAATTAGGCTTAAAAAATTCATCTCGTGAATTTCGTCTAAACTGTGTAATTAGTTTTATTTTGTATCTATATTTAATGCTTCATGCATGTGTCAAAGATTCGATGTGACAAGAAATCTTGAAAAATTTTACAAAATTTTCTGGAACGGACCTTTATGTATGTCCTGTAGTAGAACTTTAGCTACCCCCAGCAGTCTACTAAGGAATGGATTAGCAAGCGCCAGTGAGGACGACTCATCCTGTTCGTTTGGTTTATAAATTATATTTTTTTTAATTAACAAATAATATTTTTTTTAAATAAATTAACTACCAGTACTTTTAGTCATGATTTATCAGTCGAACGAAGCAATGACAGAGCATGACTGGACCAACGAAGCAATGTTTGGTAGGAGACTTGTTGACACTTAAAACAGCGCAGTGGACAAGAACAGGCCCAATGGCATCATGTCTTACGAAAGAAGAAAAGTATATCCATTTTACTTTTTAAGTTACTCGCAAATATATATGCCCATGCTTTGCAACTGTAGAGAAAAGCTGTTAACTCGACCAAGTCCAATAAACAATCAAATATTTGTTTGGCAAGAAATATATAAACAATTAGACATAGCTTGGACCTAATTGTAGGACTGAGCATTTGGTGTACTTCGGTCTGGTTTTTGGTTTTTCGAAACTTCGGTTTCCAACAATCAGTAACCTCGGTCGCAGAACAAAAAAAAGTTGAACAATTTATTATCGTATATAGATGGCTTCATTATTTGGAGAAAATTGTAACGTGCACCAATTCATTGTTTTTTTTTTTACTTTTAATACACTTGTTTGCCGTCAAAATTGTTTCCGCGTTGAGTAGTTTTATGAGCAATGGACATCAATAATTGCGGATCATCCTATGAAAACTGAAGCCTGGTGGCAGGGTGGCAATGATTTTCTTCTGCACATGCACAAGCAACAAACATGCTCTCAAATATCTACACTACTAACTACATGTCAGTAAAGAAAAGGGCAGAAGTGCACGAAAAGCAAAGACTGGCTGGCAGCCTAGCACACACACGAGACGATGATCAATAATTAAAGAAAAAGAAAAAAAGCGGAGTTCTGGATGGGCCAATAAGTCTAACGATTCGTCCATCTCTCCCAAGAGGCGCCGCCACTCTTTTCTTTCTCTTTTCCTGCTCCATGCAGATATTTCTTCAACTGAGTAAGGCAGTAACAATGGATATTTTGGGACAAATTAACCTAGCAGCAGCAACAAATTGTGTCCTCGCTGCTCCCTCCTTTCCTCATGTGACTCCAACACACACCAACACCAGCCTCAGCCTGAACCCAATCTCACTTCTGAGCAGCCCAAGTTCCAATTTTCGCACAAGCGCAAAATCCCAATCTATCTAAGCAACCAAAGCTACAAATCTCCTCCGTCAGCTTCTCTGTCCCATTCACCGAGCAATCAGCAATATTGAAAATTTCCCTTCCCTATAGATATTTCCCTTTGATATTTCCCTTCCCTATAGATGACATCTCGAGGGTTTTACTAGGTGTGGTGGCAGCGGTAGGATAGCTGACGTTTGTTTTTTATTTTCCTTTTTTCTACAAAGTAATATTGAAAATTTTCAATAATTTTTTGAAAAAGAATATATGTGGACAACTTTATCCTCAAATACTTTTTTTAAGAAAGATAAATTATTGAGCAATCCGACAACGGACTAACGTCACGTTGAAACCATTCACAGGTAGTAAAATGGTTCTATTTCTGAGGAGAATCAGGAGAATCACTTCCAAATAGGTTTACCTGCCAAAGAATCAGACCGAAGCATTTCACTTTTTGCAAGTCAAACCTCGAAACGGCCTTTTGCAGGTTTCGCAGCAATTCTCGATCTCTTCTCCACCTCTTCCATGGATCCTTTTCTTTTGCTGGTAATTACATGGATTACCATCCAGCTGGCTTATCCAATCACCATGGGAGACGCGCTCTTTGCCGAGTGTTCGGCGCTTTGCCGAGTGTCGAAACACGGGCACTCGGCAAAGCCGGCACTCGACAAAGGCCGTCTTTGCCGAGTGCCAAACACTCGGCAAACGTCCTCTTTGCCGAGTGTCAGGCACTCGGCAAAGAATAACCCTCGGCAAAATACCTCAGGCGACGCCGGTAGCCCCTCCATCATCATTTGGAGTGCTGGCCGTTAGCACTCGGCAAACGTGCTGTCTTTGCCAAGTGCTGCAAGCCTGGCACTCGACAAAGAGGTTCCTTTGCCGAGTGCCAATTCTGACACTCGGCAAAGTATTTTTTTTTGTTTTCAAATTTTTTCTGTGGCATTTATACAGTACCTTGAAGCACATGTTCCAATTTGGAACTTTTCTATGACTTTTTGGTATATTTTTTAAATTTTTTATGTTTACTTGAATTTTTCTTGAAAAAGTAAATTTGAATTGTAGGTGCATGAAATATTGGAATTTAGCGATTCAAAAAATGTTATTCATGTTTTTGAGTGTATTTTGAGGCCATGTGCAGGGACATTCGTGAAATTTCGAACATCTGTTTCACGAAACATGATCACCAACTTGTTAAAAAAGTGTTTTTTAATTATATAAAATACAAATGAAGTCCGAAAATCATGAAACTTGTCGAGGTGTCGTGTCATCGCATGTAGAGGCTGTGGTAAAAAATTTAGAAGTTTCTGAGCAAGTTGTGACGTACGATGCATAAAACCCAAACATCTCCACATGTGATTAATCGGCCGGTGTCCAGCAAGAACCACCACCTATCTGTAGATGCTTTATTTTCTTAAGAACCATTTGTATAAAATCTATAATATGTTTTTATAGATACATATTGGCTATGATAAATTCTAAAAAATCACCAATCTGCAAATGATTTATTTTCCCTGTAATAAAAGAAAAAAACTCATCACATGTTAAGGCCCTCCACAATGTGGGAGTGAAGCCAGAAAAATATGTGGGTCCAGTTACAGCAAACCAAGCATCTACAGTGTGAAAATGGTTAAGAATCGGTGCTATTTTAGTTCACGGGACCCACAGTGCAATAAAGTATTCATTGTCTTCCCACCGTTCGTTTCACTCGCGCTGGGAAAAAATCCCCTCCTACTCTCGTTCCTCCTGAAGCGAAGAGGAAGCAAAATCCTCCAAATCGATTTCCAAGCTCCTAAATTAAGGTCTTCCCTTCTTAGATCTTGCATCTCTAGATGCTTCTTTGCTCAAATCAGGCGGCATCGGAAGGAGGTGGGCGCAAGAGGAGGCGGGGCGGACGAGAGAATAGCCGTGAGTAGGGATGAGTAGGAGAAGGCAGTTGTTGTGGAGAGAAGCCACAAACCGTCATTGCATTGCTGGGGAGACGAGGCAGAGCTTGTTTGAGGAGAGCAGGCAAGGCACCATCGTCGCCACCGCGATCCGCGGCCAAGCCACAAACTGTCGTCGCCTCCGAGGTTCGCGAGCTACAGCGATGGAACCAAAGACACTGCTACACAAAAGCTTTTACGAGGTGTTTGGATTTGTAGCTCTGAGGTGGTCATGCAATCCAACCATCTTATAAAATGCCTGACGATTAACGGAGGTTATCGTTTTTATTTACGGAGGCGGTTAAAATTTCCCACCTCGTAAAATCGATTTATAAAGGCTGTAAAAAATAACTGCAGGCCATTTTTAGAGGCGGGACCTCAAAAGAGGCCTGCATCTGTTAGTAAAGCTGAGCCCACCAGCGGCCAAATCTGATCCAGTTACTCTTTCACGTATATAACTGAGCAAACCCTAATTCTCAGTCATTCTGTCTCTCCTGTTCTCTTTCTCTCGGTCGCCACTCACTGTGCCCCGACCCACCTCCCTCTCGTTCTCTGCTCTTTCTCGTGACCCCCTCCATCTCTCGTTCTGTCCTCTCCAGGTGGTGCGCAGGGTGCTAGCTCTCGACGGCGGCGCGCGGTGGGGGCGAGCGCGGGGCTGGCTCCTGGCAGCGGCGCGCGGTGGCGGCAGGCGTAGGGGGCCGTTTCCAGGCTGCGGCGCGCGGTGGTGGCCCCTCTTCCTCAGCGCTCGTGGGTCCCTCTTCCTCGGCCCTTGTGGGCCCCTCTTCCACGGCGACGTCGCGCGGGGCGGCCCCCACCCCCGGCGGCGGCGCACGGTGGCCACCCTATGGCGACAGATCTAGGTGGGCCGCGCCCCAGGCGGCGAATCCAGGGCGGGCGTGCTCCCCCACGGCAGATCCTGTAACACCCCTGGTGTTACGAGCTCGTTTAGCACCGTGATTTAGGCCTAGGAAAATTTCTAAAACGATTTTCTTGGATTTTAAAACTTAACTTATATTTAAAAGTATCACTCGTGGCGAGCTATATTGAACTAACTAGTTGAGTAGTTGTTGAATGTAGTTCAAAACTAGAAGTTATAATTTTCTAAGTCGAAAACGATAGACAATGACGTGTTAGCATTTAAATTTTAGCTAAGTTTCTTAAGCACTAACTTGATATTCTTGTATCACTAGTTGCAGCATGGTGAGTACTTTGGCGTGGAGTGTTTCGTAGAATGGTCTGACGTAGCGAGGTTATCCCAAGATTGCTCGAAACTCGTTAGAACACGCGAAGAACCACGTTCGGTGTTCTGTTCGTGCACTGGCACGCTGCTTGACGAACTCATCTTGGCCTTCTCGTATCTTTTACCCTAGTCGCTCTTTGGTCGCGCCGAGTGCTTCCCTAGCTAGCTGGTGGCATGGACTTTGGATTAGTGAGGTTGGTCGAACCTTAACCGCACTGGTTGGTAGCCTTGGCATCGCTTTAGAAAACATGCACGGCACTGGTTTTTGGCTGGTCAGCCTATGGCCACGGTCACCACGCGCCTCAGCGTGTCTGCCATGTCTGGCTGTGCCGTGGCCTGGCTTACCAGCTGAGCGCCTGGTCGAGCATAGCCACCATCGCTGGTCGCTCTCCTGCTGTGCCTTGCCCCGCTGGCCAGCCGTGTGGCCGTCGGCTGCACGTCGGGCCCGGCAGGTCGCATCCGCTCCTGTTGTGCGCAGGCGGTAGCCGACCGTGGCGCTGCTCTCGCGAACCGGCATAGGTCTGCGCCCTTACCCTCTTGTCACCTCAGCCGCTGTAGAGCTTGTCCTTTGTTACTAGAACCGCCTACCTCGCCCTATTCTCGGCGTCGTCTTGTTGCTGGCCGAGTCGCTGTTGCAATTGACCGCACATAGGCGCACCTTTATGGCACTGTCCGTGCCAGCCGACGCACCCTACCGGCCACGTGGTGCCACGAGCGCCCCTACCCCAGGCCCTGATCACCCGACCAGTTAGCTCGCTGACCCGCTCAGCTCTGCGCCTTTAAGTCGTGTCGTCGTCGCTAGTCACCAGGACCGCCCTCTCTCTCCTCCAAAATTCCTCGTGCACGAAGCGCCTCCCTCCAATTCCTTGCACTCACTGGTGCCCAAGGTCCTTAGCTTGCCACTGCAGTCAACCGTGGTGGAAATCGTCCACCAGAGTGCGCGCACGTAACATCGCCGTCGTCGCTGGTCTGTCCACCGCCGTACAGAGCACGCTTGGGGGTAAGGCCCACGGCAGTGGTAGCAGTTTGATCGAATGTAATTTCTAACTCGCCTTAACCTCCTCTATCTGGTGCTCATCTCGGCTTGGTCAAGACCTTCACTAGCGACGAGCTGACACGGCCGCGCCACGCTCAGAGCTCCGTCGCCCTTCATCGTGCACGTGGCCATCCTAGCACGGGCTGTTTCCGCTCCAGTTGTCACCGTAGCCATGCCCGGGGTAAGGTCCGGTTGCTCTCCCATCTTTTCATTTCTGTCTTCGAGGTCGCAGGACGCTAGAACGGTTGCGCCGCCATAGCTTTTAATCCGCCGGCATGGTCAGAGCGTTAGAAGTCACCGTTCGGTCCCTAATCGGCACCTAGGGTTTTGTCTTGGCTCCGTGGTGCTCGTCGGCCTGCTCCTTTAGTCGGCGCCTCGTTTTGCTGACTGGCGTAGTGGGGCAGTGTCAGCCGGAGCCACGCCGTCGCGCGTGGAGTCATCGGGGGCTGGTGCACTTGAATTAGGAGAAAGTCTAGGGGCTAGGTGAAAGCGTCACAGAAAGAGAGCAATAGTGGAAAGGACTATGGGTTAATTTCATTGAGATCTAGGGTTGTTTCCGCAAAACATTGGTGCACGCGGGCTTCCTGGCCTTGGGCCGCGCGCTGGGCCGGCTTGACGCTGACTGCGCGCTGGGCCGCCAGCCGCGTCCCCGCTTGGGGCGGCCTGGTGTCGTTCGCGCCTAGGCAGCTCGCCCCTGCGCTGGGCCGCGTGTGTGTGCTGTGCTCTGGGCCGCTGCGTGTCGTCCGCCTGGGCTGGACTGGTGCCGACAGGGCTGCCTTGCTGCTGGGCCAGTTTCGTTGACGCTAGCCTTTTCAATTTATAGAGCAGTTTCTAATTTAGCTTACAAGGTAAATTTGTAAACTTAGAATAAAATTGTGTAGGTGTCCAAAATGATGAAACCATTTTTGTTAGTCTCCTAAAATCATGATCTACCTGTTAGTATATTTTGTTCACATAGTTTAATAATATTCTTGGAAGCTATATAACTAATTTAAGGTACTTAATATTGTAAAATATAAATTTATAGGAATTTCCATGATAAATTGGTAATATTGTTGAATCTGAATTTTGTACAGTAGGCTCCTAGCAATATTAGGTATTCACTGTAATTTTTGTAGCTCCAGAATAATTAGTTGCTAGATAGACAATGACATCCTATTTCGAATATAGTAAATCAAATAAATGAAATATAGAAACACATTGGGTTTGTATAAACTAAAACAATTATTGGAAAATAACGTCTTATTCGGCGACATGGATACGTAGACTAGCGTTAGAGTTATCTCGTTAGTTTGTGAGGCGTGATCGGATTTTGAAGTGTTTCGGCTGTCGTCGATTATTTACATCTATGCACTTGCATCAATACATACCATATAGGTACGATGATGGATCAACATATCAATTGAATAATGATTGGGAATCTGAAGATGGTGTAATGATGTTCTCTTCGGGAGATGATGCCATGGGTTTTCTATTCAGTTGATGGTGGATGATCTGAAGATGCAAATACTAACTTTTGGTTATATTTTACCCAGACAAGCCCCGGTGCATAACCCCTACTTTTCTGCCGTTTAAATTATATTTGTACATTAAGTTTTAAGGAGTTGAATGAAACCCTCTTGCATATATATATATATATATTTATTTATTTATTTATTTATCCTACGAGTCTTACTAGTATGATAGGATCGTGTAGAATGCTATGCTACAGGACTCCGGTAGAAGTCGAGTGATTGCCTGTCACTCGCGAGAGATAGGAAATATATTATTGGATTATTATTATCACTTGGAAAATATAAATGGTGGAAAGGAAGAATGGTGACCGGGCAGGGATATGGTTTGGGTATTGGTGGGTGTAAGAAGTGTCGTCGTGGACGCGGGGCATGTCTTGGTTACACTACTTTCCCTGTCTGTGTCGGTTAAGGACCGGCCGTTGTATTGGACGCTAAGCAAGTCATAGATCTATTGTCCCGAGTACATACTTGGGTATAGGCACTTGGAAGACTTGTTGCTCTCTTGTCATGGATCTGGCTCTTTTCGGATCGACTATTAGGGTTTCTTTTTGGTGGAGGAGGTCCTTGCACCGCACTGAGTCCGGGACTCAGGAGCGGGGGCTTGGAGTCTCAGTTTGGATGGGGACCTGGACACCTAGGACAGGAGGGTGATGGGTTGGTCCTACTTGTGCCTGGGGTACAACAGGGCGTGTGTTTTCGGGGCACTCAGCTGGGCACATTGGTTCACGAATCGCTGCCGAGTTGGTACGACTTATCTCGACTCTAAGCACCGTAGTAAGAACTGAAAGACGAAAGATGAAAAAAGGAAATCTGATTGCTTACCACCTGCTTGAAAGTAGCACAGGTGCTTATATAGAATGGTTAGTTAATGAACCAATGCGGCTATTAATAAAAATCGAATATAAGGATACACGTTTAGTAATGCTTCCTACAAATGCAATAAATCCACAAGTCAGATAGCCTTGCATATCCTTGGAGTCTTTTCTTTCCTCCTGTCGGATAAGTCTTGCTGAGTACAATTGAGTACTTAGGGTTTTATTCCCCCTGTTGCAGGTGACAGGTGGATGCTAAACCTGACCCTTGTGTGTGGATCCCTTCTGGTGGGCTCAGAGAGGATTCCTTTACGCTGCGATCGTAGTTTTTATTATAACTCTCAGTAAATATTTTTATCAATGAAAGTTCATAATCTGTTGTCATAGTCTACATATCAATGCTTCATCCAGCCATGAATAAATAATTATTTCTGCTGTAATTCTGATCACATGTTTATATTTCGCTGTTAACTTAAATTGTTCATAACTCTGATAATATGATTATATTCTACTGTTATACTAATAAATGTTTATACTCTGATGTGCATTAAAAGTGATGTAAGAAATGGTTAAGAATGATGTAAGCTTTATTCTCTTATTTGTGATCCTGATGTAAAAATGTGGATTTTTGGGTTCTCCCCTGGAGTGTGCCCGACGAAACCGAGTAATTTGGTGTCCTCTCTTGGGTGCTTAGTGTCTAATAGAAGACGAGCACTCCTGGGAGACATTAGATTAGGCGGTTCTGCCACATATCCGGTGCGGGCCTGTCCTCTGGCTACGGATCTAGGGCGGTGGCGTCCCCCTGTGGCGGATCGAGGGCCGACGTTACTAGATCTACCGACGACGATGACGGCGAGTGGATGGGCTCGGTTGGCCCATGGATGGGCTCGCTGGGCTTGTCCATGGATTCTCTTTTTTTTGTTTATTTTATTGGATTTACGGAGGCGGGTATTTGAACCACCTCAGGAAAGATCAATTTACCGTGACCTTTCGACTCCAATAAAATTCTTGTGGAAGTGAGATGGAAGACGGAGCCAGCGACGAGGAGTCCCGGTGAATGGTTGACGAAGAAAATACTATTTCATGGTTTGGGCATGGGCTAGCACTGGTGCAAGTAGTTGCGCCGTTGAGTTGGCTTCGCTTGCTGCAATGGGGAGAGCGACGCCAGAATCTTCTCTCTCTTCTTTTGGGCATCACTCAAGCGATACATTATGGAGGGCCAAAGAGCACTTGGGTCTATTCAACCACATTCTCCTCTCTTCAGAATCTAAATCTAAACAGACAAATGGTTCTAGCCAGTGATTATGTTTGTCTAAGAAACTTTTCTCCAAAGAATAAAAAATTAAAACGTATCTCCAAAAGTCTGGAGCCCCATCAAAGGAGCCCTTAATAGGACTCTTTTTCAGAAAGATGAGAATGACCTTTCCCTTGAGAAACAGTGCAGCAATTCCCGAAAAAAAACAGTGCAGTAATCATCACAGAAAACGGATAGATAGACAGGCCCAAATAGGCGCTAGAGCGGTGGCATCGACGACTCTCGTCTGTTGATGTGGGTCTGTTGATGTGGGTCCATGCTCTCACGGGCTGGAGGGCTGCCCGCTTTGCTCACAGTGAGGTAGGCCCATGTCAGCATAGGCCCAAAGACGATAACTTAACGGCCCGGGTCTTCGTCGTGAGCCTGGCGGCCCCGACCGGCCCATCCACAGGGCACAGAGCCAGCACAGGATA
This sequence comes from Miscanthus floridulus, assembly GCF_019320115.1. Taxonomy (NCBI): domain Eukaryota; kingdom Viridiplantae; phylum Streptophyta; class Magnoliopsida; order Poales; family Poaceae; genus Miscanthus; species Miscanthus floridulus. The sequence goes on from NC_089598.1 coordinate 13,747,693, forward strand.
AACCCCTTGGCACCGCCCACCCGTCTGACGGTCTGAGCCGCGTGTCTTCTCGCCCCCAGCCCGTTCGGCGCAATGCCACCGCCGGCGCCGCTCTTCCTCTCGCTCGCCTCGCCGCCACTGCCGACTGCGCTCCTGCCCGTACACCACCACCCCAGGTCCCCGCACGCCCTGACCCTACTGGCCCCGCCCGTTGCCTCCTCCAGGAAGTCCGCCGCCGCGCTCCCCGCGTGCCCCGTCGCGTCCCCGCGCCACTCCGACTACTTCGACCCCCGGGCCCCGCCGCCGCCGCGCGGGGACGGCGGGTACGGGCGCGCCCCCAACGGCGCGCAGGACGGGAGGGTCTTCACCAGCTACAGCATCTACAAGGGCAAGGCCGCACTCTCATTCGACCCCAGGCCGCCGCAGTTCGTGCCGCTCGATGTAGGTAGAGGAGGATGGGGCCCCCGTTGTTTCCGTCATTGTTCCCTACGCGTATTGCGCTAACGGATGCTGCGTGTGCGAGTTATTGTAGTCTGGGGCGTACAAGGTGGCTAAGGAGGGCTTCGTGCTGCTGCAGTTCGCGCCCGCCGTGGCCACACGACAGTACGACTGGACGCGCAAGCAGGTATGCTCCAATTACCTCAGGTTTTGGTTTCAACTTATCTTTCTTTTTTTTTTTGATACCCGGCTCACCAATTTGATCCAGTTCATCGGGTATGGGAAGAGAAGAGCCGATATTTGTAGCGTAGCTAGAAATTCAGCTTGCTTTTCTTTTGCTGGAAATAAATGTTATAGCAATTTAGACGCTCAGTTTTCAACTGGCTGCATTGTTGCTTCTTTGTAAGCTGAACCAGGAAGGATAGTTACTGCTTCGTCACTCAGACCATGGAAGCAATGGCATGTATTATGGCCCATGGGTTCTATTCATGCGGATCCTATGTGACCTTTCCTGCTTCCTATAGTTTGCCTGCTTTATGTTTTTGTCAATTTTGCGATTAGCCTGCTGGTTCTTTGTATCCATCTAATGTGCTTACACTAACTTGTTTGATGTAATTCAATGCTATGCTATGCAGGTGTTCTCATTATCTGTGTGGGAGATAGGAACCCTGCTTACTCTTGGTCCAACAGATTCATGCGAGTTCTTTCATGACCCTTTCAAGGGCCGGAGGTTGGTATCATTTAATGTATCTGATTACCTGAGTTCTCCTAGTGAGTCTCCCCCTATTGTTGTTTAGCTCTGAGGTTTCCAGAAAAGATGCCACAAACATACATGATCATGTTATGCAGCTTGTTATTCTCCTAGTCAGTTGCAGCATATATTATTTTCTTTTGTTGCCTGTCCAGTTGTGTAAGAATGCAATTATATCGTCATCAAGCTTCTTTCATACTGTTTGTGCCAATCTGGTTTAAGGACTTGTCATTGTTGCTTATCAACTCTATTTGTTTCATCTTTAGTTTTAAAAGGAATGGCAACTGGGGAAGGCATTCTTGCCCCTCCTTTTGTTACAGTTAGCGACAGAGGGGATTTGTTTCAACTGTATTTTTATTTCAACACACAAAAGGAGACTTGAAAGGATGGAATATACCCAAAGACTTAGCCTTAGATAGGAGTGCTTGGAAAACAGCTATTCACGTGCCTGAACCTTGATTGCTTCTGCTGGGTTTCAACTCTAGCCTACCCCAACTTGTTTGGGACTTAAAGGCTTTGTTGTTGTTGTTGTATTTTTATTTCAACACACAAAATCTTGCTAGCTAATGTAATCTTGATTTCATCTATCCAACATCTCTAATCAAGATTGCTCAGTGAGGGTTCCATAATCCTCAGTCACATTGTCTATAGCATCATATATCTAGACTTTATAAGCATTTTTACATCCTTATACATTGCGTTTTATATTTTTCTTCCATTATTTATTGCTTCACGCAAATTCAACCTTGGTACTGTGCATCAAGAAATTATTAACCACATTGTCATTTCATCTTTTGATATAAACAGTGAAGAAGGTAAAGTGCGTAAGATTCTAAAGGTTGAGCCAACACCAGATGGCAATGGTCGCTTTTTCAACCTCAGTATGTAGTTGCCAACTCATTGTTACAGATTTTGGTTTCATCGATTTATGCTCACAGATTGATCCTGGTAATCATTTCTTGCTGCTAGGTGTCCAGAACCGACTTATCAACATTGATGAGAGCATTTACATCCCTATAACCAAGGGAGAGTTTGCTGTCATTGTATCAACTTTCAATGTAAGTAGCATGTCCTGTCTTATCATCAATCTTTCTACAGGTTCTTCTTTGCAACTACCCTATTTTTGTTGTTATAGTTTGAACAGACTACATGAGTTCTAGTTGGATGATTACTTTGCGCTTGACTCTCGGTTCTACACTTCTACTTACATTGCCCTGCAAATATTAACATGTTACATGATTTATGTCATCAATCTTTATTCCAATACTCTCTTATTCATTCCACTTATTTTTGGTTAACATAGCCATCCCACCCTTATGTGAATGTTGAATTTCTAAAGCTTAGGTTATTTCTGAAACATTAAACAATGAAGCCATTCCTTTTCATCATAGTCATATTTAATAAAAACAGTTGGGCAAACATTTACCCTTTCATCTTTTAGATAAATAGCATGCAACATTCGCATCCATTCAAGAAAATGATACCTTATTATCTATCACCTTTGCAGTACATCATACCACACCTCATGGGCTGGAGCACATTCACAAGTTCAATCAAACCTGAGGAGTCACGGTCATACAGCAGGCCTCAGTCCACATCTGAGTACGAATGGCGAAGGTGATGGACTTGTTGGTGAACTACAGCAAAATGGCTACAACTCACACCTAAGGGATGGACTTGTTGGTATTGTTTGGCGGGGTGATCTCAGGTGTGGTTAGTTGATGGATGCCCCTTTTGGGTTTTACTCCTTTCGTTTCCTCTGTAGTTAAGCAGGCAGGTAGCACTACATTCTATCCAGAATTTGTCAGCTGTCTAGAGTTTCACGGGGCGTGGGGGCCATGTTTTGGGCAACAAATCTCAGTTCTGACACGGAAGGAGGCAGCGGCGGTTTGTGTAGGTTGCGAACGCCTCCTGTGAATCTGCTCCTTGATTCTACTGTTAGTAGGGCGCAACTGACAAATGCTTTGGGCAGGCCTTTGTTCACGAAATACTTGCATACATGAGATTACATGTAGTCTGCTACTCTTCGTTAACCCCCTGATGAATGTCTGCCTGGTGGAACTGGAACTGTGGTGTGCGTTTGCCAAACTGTTCACGGAATACTTGCATGCATGAGATTACATGTGGCTTTCTCTCCTGCATTCGCTGTTTGATGAAAGCTCGGGCAGCTTCGGTGCGTGCGGGAGCCTCAAATTTGGCAATGGCAATGGCAAAACGGCACGGCCCACGGTCCTCTTATCGCGGCGGCCGGTGGGACGAGAAGCTGCTAGAGGCTCCTGGCCTCTTGCAAAGTGCAAAGGTGCACCCACCACCTCCCTCCTTTCGCCGGCAAACCCAGCAGAGCACACGTCGCACAGCGCCGGCGGCAAAGGACATCTGGTCAGGTCAGCCACTCAGCCTCATCGTCTTCTTCCCCCGTCAGTGCAGTGGACTTCCGTTTTCAACCTCTGTCCCTGCTAGAATTCCTTTCCTTCTGGCGTTTTTCTGTTTGATCGTTCAGGTTTTGAGCTCCCTTAATAAATGAACAAGTGCCCATAGCCTCGCGCTCCGCTCTTGAGAATGGACAACGGAGGCGGCGTGTTACCACGAGGCGAGGCCATGATGCCGCCGTGTGTGTCGTGGCCTCATCTTGGGCAGACATTGAAATTCAGCCGCTTTGGCCGCTCTGCTGTGATGAGTAGCACCAGTTTGAGCGAGGGGTAGGGCTTACAGACCCCAGTAGTGCCACACTCACAAGTCACATCCCTTAGGCTAGGCTGCGAACTCTGTTGCCATTTGTGCATCAGAATTCAGAAATAATGTTGTCATCTGCACTCCTCAGAATTCACCTATGGATCCCGTCACAGACAGTGAAACCAAATCGTCCTATCCTGGTGAGTGTACCTCTCTCTGACTTCGGTAACACAACTTGCAACCTTATTCTTTCCGCTCTGCTTTCCTTGTTTTTTGGGACAAGTTGAGCGGTTGAGAAAAACTAAGCCTGGACGAAAGTAATCCCGAGGGAGGACATGAAAATGACAATACCATTGACATCCTTTCTTTGTGACTTGTGAGGACAGCTAAGTGTGCTAAAATTTTTATCTCGGGTTGGCCAACATTCAAAGAAATCGTCTGGAGGAGGGTCCATAATGTACTCAGCTAGGAAAATCTTTTCCCTTTTTTTTTGCAAATTTGCTGAGGTACATAAAGCTTGTTATACTCTTCTCTTTTGCCCTCCTAGGTTTTCCGTGTTTCTGCAGGTTATGTGTTTGTATTTTTGTTTAGTGGGATTTGAAATCAGTTCACCATACGGATGAATTGCGATTTTCTTCAACTAGATGTGGGATCTTGTGATTTGATTGGTTGTGTTCATCATTTACATCACTACCGATACAACAATAATGCACCAGCAATTAGAATCTTCAGAAATAGAGACATTATCTTTACAGTGAAATGAAGATGAGTATGACAGGTCGTACAGACGAGTTAATTGGAACACGATAGTCCGCATTCTTCTCCGAAATGTGTGGACAAGTGTAAACACACGATTTTTTTTACTGTGTCAACATGAAAATATTGGCAGAAACAAGAGCCTATGATACAGGGTGAAAAGGGGACCAGGGTTTTTAGGACATTTTACATTTCTTTGTTTTTCTTTCGCATTCTTCTTGTCTCTGTTTACCACGTCAAATGATAGAAATTAAGTTTGGTGATTTCGTTCCAGCAATACTTTAAAAGCGAACATGCATTTTTAACTTCTCTGTTGTGTGTTCTAAACTTTTGACTGATTCATTTCAACTTGTGTCGTTTCCCCTACGGAACCAGTTCTTTCTCTGTTCTTTTTTATTTAAGAGTAAATTTCATTGGCGGTCCTCGAACTTGTCCCGAGTTCTCATCTAGGTCCCGGTGCTTTCAAATTGCACATCCAACTCCCTAAACTTGTTCCGAGTTCTCATCTAGGTCCTGAAACTTTTAAATTGCGCATTTAGCTCCCTAAGCTTGTCTCAAGTTCTCATCCAGATCCCGAATTACGCATTTAGCTCCCTAAATTTGTCCCAAGTTCTCATCCTAGTCCTAGTACTTCAAAAATACATGACCAACTCCCCAAAATGTATTATTGTACCATTCTGGTCCATCCTCTCCCCACACAATGCGTTTCATGTGCACAACTAGCTTCCTAGGACCTGCTTCGCGGCTTGGCCATCCTTGTCGTGTTTGCCCTACCACACGTCCTAGCCAAGCCTTCGCCGCTATGGCCCTCCTCGATTTCGCTTGACTTGCTCCTGCTCCACCTCACTGTGGCATCAGCCCTTGCCTCACAGCAGTCACATTCAACACCACCACAGCCACCACCGCACTCCTTCCGGTCCCTCGTCGAGCAGGAGCTCATGCTCTCACCATCTCTTCACACTTAGTTCCCTACACTCCCATCCTTCCTCACCTCCCTCGACAACAATAGGGTCGTCGTTGTAGTGCAGTAGGGTGATTGGAGCACGCGCATGGTGGTGCGGCGAGCACGACATGGCCTAGCGTGGCAACATGGGTGCGGCACCGCAGTAATGATGCAACATAGGCATGCATGGTGTAGGAGGTCAAGCATGGTGCAGCGCTGCATGGCTACGCGGGTAGGGCGGGCATGTGCGGTTTGACGAAGGTGAGGATGATGGTACAGGGGTGGATGGACCATAATGGTACAACAATACAACTTTAGGGACCTGAATGTGTAATTTAAAAGTATCGAGACCTGTATGAGAACTTGGGACAAGTTTAGAGAGCTAAATGCGCAATTTAAAAGTACCAGGACCTGAATGAGAACCTAGGACAAGTTTAGGGAGCTAAATGTGCAATTTGAAAGTACCGGGATCTCGATGAGAACTCGAGACAAGTTCGAGGACCGCTAGTAAAATTTACTCTTTATTTAATTTTTCATTCCCATGGCGACTTTTAGATAAGCACATGGACCGTGTGAAGATGGTTTGACCTTTTAGCATTATTGAAGAACAATAAAGAGGCTTCCAAGAAATGGGTCCAATGAGATCTTAGCTGTTTTCTACTCTGATGCTGTGGTTATAAGTTGATTCCAATGTTTAACACCCAGTTGTCATTCTCGACTACATATAAATATTCCACGTCAATAGCAAAGAGACAATGAGGTCTTAGCTTTAATATTTTAACTGCAAGGAACCAATCTTACTTTTTATGTGATGCAGCCTAAATGGATGAAAGCATTGACCTGCGCCATTATTATAAGGGTTATATGGCTGCACAAACTACTGTGATGATACCTTAACAAATTCATGTTTTTTCAAAGCTTGGACTTACTGATATTCCCAGTTTTCAATTGCATGTGGGCATTTCTTTAATTTGATCGCTATGGAAAATTACGGAAAAATGAAATGCTTCAGTAGCATTGTAAGTACAATGCGACAATTGTGTGAGCTTGCCCCTCCTATTGCAATCCTTCAAAGTCAAGATGCTTACAAATGTAAAAAGTTCCAGTTGACATTTTTTTAGATGTTAACTTTTTTTAAGCCCGCAACAGCACTGTTGCATTCTTTTTGGAAGTCATTTTGGATAAATGCTTTGAAATGAAAACAGTTCTAGTTGACATCGAGCAGGCCATATTTATTCTCTTCAGATAGTGGGAAGAAACAAGCAGTTTATTGGCTGAACATTATTGACTCTTATTAGGTTAACGGGGTTGTACGAACTAAGGGTTGAAAATTGAATGAGAGCCAGCTTCTGATTAAGTAAAAGATGGCAAATGATGAGTCCTGTTAAGTGTTAAGGCAATGGTTCTGTTTACGCAGAAGTGGTTAAAGTCATATGTTCTTAAATCATATGGAAATATCCTTATCCCGTAGAAACCAGCAGCTAAAAGGCCTCCTATCAATTCCTCTGTTTTTTTCTTGAGACCTATCTCTTCCTCTGTTGTACACCAGATATATACAGTATATAAACTGTCCTTTGGTCATGTTTGTCATCTACTTTGCTGTTGTCTACTTCTATGAGACAGTTCTCTTGAAAGAACAGTTGACCATACATGGACATGATCTTAAATTCTTGTTTTGAATTGTAGTCCTGTTTTGAATTGTGGAACAGCGTGTTGCTCTCTGCATTTTCTTCTACGTCTACGTGGGTGAGTTCTGTTGGATTGCGAATCCAGCCAAACTTTGGTAGACCTAGTTTATTCATGCAAATGTTATCCACTTTGAAAGAAGCCTGTATGGCTATGTGCTGTAGCTTGGAGGTTAGTGAAGGTTAGATACTGCTGGGAGACTAGCATCCGCTGCCAATTTCTTTAATGCTTACTACTCGATGCTAGCGTAGGCAGCCTGACCATTCTCTCCTTGATGCAAGTCGCAAATATTTTTTAAATACTGGGATAGAAGGTGCTAAATTCTCTTAAGGTCAACGAGAGTTGATTGGTGACAGCGATGCTTCATCGATTTTTTTGTTTAAGAAAAAGTATATGGAGAAAAGGATTGGAGTTAGCTACTCCCTCCGTTTTAAATTATAAATCGCTTTGACTTTTCTGGTACATTAATTTTGCTATGCACCTAGATATAATATTATGTCTGGATATATAACAAAATAAATGAACCAGAAAAGTCAAAGCGACTTGTAATTTGGAACGGATGGAGTAGATAACTAGCAGGTTTGCTCCACATTGTGAGATTGCTCCACATTGTTGTGAGATTGATTAGGGACATGAGATCCTAGTCTGCCCAGGACAAATAATTTCGATGTACTCGTATGTTGCAGATGGTGAAATACAACGTTTGGATAGTCTCAACAGGTACAATGGTATTGCTGTACCAGAGCTTCAAATTCTATGCAAAGGCCCCGTTCGGCTTGCTGAAACTTGACTGAAAAACATTGTTCTGGTTGAATTGCTGTGAGAGAAAAACACTGTTCCGGCTAAAAAATAAACTGAATAGTGCGGATTATAAGGTAAGCCGAACGGGATCAAAATCTTATTCTGCGAACAAAATTCTCCATCCCATGTTTTGTTTTCAAAGAGAGAAACCAATTAAAAACGAACCATGTCTAGCGCAACTGAAGTCGAGCACGTTTGAAAAGGGCTCATATGACCTTGCCAGAAGTACGACGAGAGAAGGCGTCGATGCTTGACGCCATGAAAAAAGTGGTGGCACGACGAGTTGCACGTACGGCCGCAGAAAGTATCAGAATTCAGACTGCATGCAGACGAGACGACCTCTCTACTAGGTAAGGTACTCAAGGTTTTCAGACCACTCAATTCAGTTGCTATGTCAACAATTCAACGTAGCCCGTAGAGTCGAGGTACGTAGTAGGAAATTTTCGGTAATAAGGGCAGCTCCAACAAAGTGTCACGTCGAACCAAGCCGCGTGTGTCAGGCCACGAAGGCACCATCTAATTTGCTTGCGAGCGAAGGGAACACAGCTCCAGTGTAAGGTTCGCTTTTTGCCTGTGAAGCTCATACGAAACCAGGCCCGTTCGACTTCTGTAAACTTGGCTGAAACTGGTTGGAAAGCACTGTTCTGGCTAAATTGTTGTGAGAGAAAAATACTGTTTCGGTTGAAAAAATAAACAGAACAAGCCAGATATAGGATAAGCCGAACGGAGCCCAGAGCATTGCTCCGAATTCTGCATGGGAGCATGCGAGAAAAGTATAATAATATTTAACTGCTCCTGTGTCGAACTAGAGACTCTTTTGGCACGGTTCGATTGCTCAAGTGTAGAAATCGATCTCTCATGTGTTTTTCTCTCCCCTCGGTTCGTTTCTCGTATGCACAAGAGCTGCTTAGCTCTAAGTATTTTTTCTTTTAGAATTTCAGCTCTAAACAAGAGAGATAAGTATGTAGCTCGATCAAGAGCTGGACTCTTACCCATATCCCAAGATCATGTGAGAGTAATCTCATGTGGACCTAATCTTATTACGAGTTAGTGCTAAAAGCAAACATTATTAGAGAGATTGACTTAGAGTTAGTTGCTAACCAGCTCTTGCTGTTGTAGGTGCCTAATAGAATATCCATCCTAAAATTAATCAATTAACAAACAGCTGGACTCTTGCATTGACACGTATGTCGTCGTGCACTTGACAATTGCATAAATTGTTCTCTTCACGCACCTATCATGGTACAGTAGATACACACATCAGTACCTGAAGTCTGCAAGTACAAATAAAATCATAAAGATGGTCAGATGTTGATCTAATAATGTCGCGTGTCACAAAGTTGATCGATCTCCGCCCGGTTCGTTTGGGTTTGTTTGGCTTATAAGCCATGGCTGAAAGTACTGTTGGCTGATTTGGTGTAAGAGAAAAATACTGTTCGTTGGCTAATAAGTCGTGGCTTATAAGCCAAATACGACCAAGCAAACAGGCTGCTCGTATACCATGCCACTATGGTACAAGAAAGTCCAAAGGTCGAATTGAATTAAAAAAAATGAAAAAAGTAGACATAGCACGTTTCTTTTCTGCGAACAAAAGAAAAAAAGGATCTTTGACCTTTTATAAACGTATAAGCATCGTGTATTTTTTTCCTCATGTTAAGTTACCTTTTACAAAGTAGGATAAAAGATTGGCATATAATCCATATGTTAGATTGTGGTTTTCGTAAAAAAAACTACTAGAATTTTATATTTTGTGTGTGGATCAATCATGAATCGGCTTCGGTACGTGCCCTTGATTATACATCTTATACTTTAGTAACATTTTGACATCCATAATAAAGTTTTGTACCATCGATGGGCTTGTGCTCTAGAAGCATAACATGATTACTTGAAGGAAATTATATGTAAAGGTAAGCGGTTCCTTATTTAGCCAAATAAGATATAGTACTATTTTTCTACATTAAAATCTGTACAAAATTACAGGCATGTAATAGGGACACATGGATGTGTAAGTGTGTGGTGTATTTTTAGATTTTGTGAGTGGACCAGTCATGGAACGACTTGGATGTCCCTGATTGTACATCTTATACTTTGGTAACATTTTGACATCCACAACAAAGTTTTGTACCATCGATGACCCATAGAGGGATTGTGCTCGAGAAGCAGAACAATATTACTTGGAGCAAATTGTATATAAGGGTAAGCGATTTCTATAGCCAAATGAGATACAGTACTAATTCTTCTACAGTAAAATATGAAGAAAATTATAGGCATGTAATAGGGACACATGGATGTACGTGTAATTATGTGGTGTATTTTTAGATTTTGTGAGTGGCCATGAAACGACTTAGGTGTCCCTGATTGTACATCTTATACTTGATGGTAACATTTTGACATCTACAGCAAGATTTTGTACTATGGATGACCCAAAGAGCTTGCTGCAGAAGCATAACAAGATTACTTGAAGCAAACCATATATAAGGGTAAGCGGTTTCTTTAGCCAAATGAGATATAGTACTAATTCTTCTACACTAAACAAATTATAGGCATGTAATAGGGACACACGGATGTGTAAGTGTGTGGTGTATTTTTAGATTTTGTGAGTGGACCAGTCATGGAACGACTTGGATGTCCCTAATTGTACATCTTATACTTTGGTAACATTTTGACATCCACAACAAAGTTTTGTACCATCGATGACCCATAGAGGGATTGTGCTCAAGAAGCAGAACAAGATTACTTGGAGCAAATTGTATATAAGGGTAAGCGGTTTCTATAGCCAAATGAGATATAGTACTAATTCTTCTACAGTAAAATATGAAGAAAATTATAGGCATATAATAGGGACACATGGATGTTAATTATGTGGTGTATTTTTAGATTTTGTGAGTGGCCATGAAACGACTTAGGTCTCCCTGATTGTACTTCTTATACTTGATGGTAACATTTCGACATTTACAGCAAGATTTTGTACTATGGATGACCCAAAGAGCTTGCTCCAGAAGCATAACAAGATTACTTGAAGCAAACCATATATAAGGGTAAGCGGTTTCTTTAGCCAAATAAGATATAGTACTAATTCTTCTACACTAAACAAATTATAGGCATGTAATAGGGACACACGGATGTGTAAGTGTGTCGTGCATGCGTATAGTGATGTGCCTGCATTTGTACACCAACTTATTATAGTCACAAAATAAATGAATAAAATCTATTTTTTAATGAAACATATGAGAAAATAGACTAAATTAAACTAAACTAGCCATCAACTTATGCTCCCGCATGAGCTTGAACCGCAGAAGTTCGTGTTTAATACCTATAGCTTATCAAAATTACTTATTTTTTTGTGCACTCTCTTTATCTTCATTCTTTTTTTTTGGGAATCTCTTTATCTTCACATAAATATGCACTTTGCAACCTCTATATAAATATGTACTTTGCAGCCTCTATATCCAGTTATAAGTGCGTGCATGGGTGTATAGATGGCTTTGAAGTATAGAAGGCCCCCAATGTCACGTAAAAGGGTTCCAACTCTTGCAACCAAGAACACGCAGAGTGCTTAGGCTCACACAGGACAAATGAATCTTATCCAAGCAAGTCTGAACTAGTTAAATTTCTCATGAGCTTTGATATGAGCACCACATAAGTTCTCGCCCTTCGACTCCTCTCACCAAATCTGCACTAGTAGAGAACAGACTTTGGTTCAACACATTAGTCTCGGCTAGAATTGGGCCCTTCCCAGGCTAAGTTTCTTGGACGTCGGAGGACCTTTAGTCTCGGTTGGCAACACCAACCCGGACTAAAGGGTCTACATTAATCTCGGTTGGTGTTATGAATCGGGACTAAAGAGCCTTGACCCTTTAGTCCCGGTTGGTGTTACGAACCCAGACTAAAGGATCCTTTAGTCCTGGTTGGTGCTATCAATCCGGACTAAAGGTCCTCCGACGGGTTCGTTTAAAAGGAAAGCATTTCATCTAAAGTCACATGTGTTGTGTAGGTGGAGTGTAATGGTATGCACAAGGCAATGCATGAGGTCTTATGTTTAAGTCCCATGAGGCACAGGAGTGGGAGCTATTATTTTTTTTATAGCTACGGAGGACCTCAAGTCCCGAAACCCTAGCATTAGCTGGTCCGCGGGCATTAAACTGTCGACATATCCCAACAATATATCTTAAGTATCACAACAACATGTCTTCGTTGGTTAGCAGAAAAATGTACAAAACCGTGTTGACAGGTGCAAAGTATCATTGCATTGCTTCATTTTTCTAGTGAAATTTCCGAAACCAAGTTCTATATCTTTGAGAGTTGATGCAGCAGGATTAAAGTTTGTGTATAGACACAGAAGAGGTGAATAAAGGGCCGGGGCTATATTCCTTCTTGCCTTATTAGTTCCTTAGACTTAGATTAAGACCTACCAAACTTCCAAGTCTTAACCGACGAACTTTAAAGATGAAACATAAATTTGATAGGGACTTCTAACACCAAATTTAGCTCAAGTTTAAATTTTTTAATTATGGGAAAATTGGGTGCATACCATTGAAAGATCTCATCTTTTGCTATGTACCATCAAAAGATACATTCTTAGCTATGTAGCATCAAAAGATCACTTCTTTTGGAAATTTACCATTTTCCATCAAGTTAGCTAACACCGGCTGCTCACCGTGAAGGGCTGCGTTATGTGGCCATCACCGTGATGCTGCCATGCTGCCGCCCAGGGATGCCCGCCTGTGGCTCCTCAAGGTCTGGCTGCATCAACGACTACGCGTGGTTGCATCGCGGCAGCGGCGACGGCTCCCGACTGTTAGCGTCGTTTGACAGGAGGCTCGTCGAGGATAGCACCGGATAGACCATGACGCTGCCGCTAGAGGACCAGAAGTCGATCCTGCTGGCATGGCGCGGACGACGACAAAGACCCTGCTCCTCCTCCGCCCCCGCCTGTCACCTCCTCTTCCTGTTCGTCGTCATCGTCCTGTCCTGCCTGCTGGCGAGCCCGGCTGAGCTGGAAGATGGGGAGCCCGCCTGCTGCTGTCCCGTCATTGGAAGAGAGGATGGGATTGGGTTCGGAAGTGAGGAGGTGGAAGTGGTAGTCTCTCCACTCCGCAGCAGGGTAACGAGTAGGAAGGAGCTAGGAGGAAGAGTTGGAGAGGACCGCGTCTGGCCTGGCTAGGGTCGTCGGAGCTCAGCCATGGCATCCCTATCTGCTGAACCAAAGTAGCGAGCGATGGATAGCCTGGCCATAGCACAACAGTCCTTCACGGTGAGCAGCCGGCGTTAGCTAATTTGACGGAAAGTGGTAAATTTCCAAAAGAAGTGATCTTTTGATGCTATATGTAGCCAAGAGTGATCTTTTAATGTTACATAGCAAAAGATGAGATCTTTCGATACTATGCATCCAATTTTCCCTTTAATTATTGTACAAGTAGTTTTGCACCATCAACTCAAAATGGGAACGGGGTGAACATAGGTATATGTTAAGTTTAGATCTTCTTTGCATTGTCGCTCGTATCCCCGGGCGGCGACTCAACCGCGCCGTCTCTCCGCCCCCTCCTCGCTCTTCCCTCCTTGCCGTCACCGGAGTCGGCCGCCGGGTGCCCGAGCGGCAGCTAGGATGGCGGCGGCGGGGCACTTCTGAGTTGGGCTCCGGGAGGATGGCCTTCTCGGACGAACGGCGCCGAACGTCTTCCGATGGCTGGCTCTGGCATCGTCGTGGGCGGATCCGTTGCCCCTGCGGGTGGATCTGTCGTCTGTTGGTCGATTTCGGCAGGCGCGCAGCCGCAGCGCTGCCCTTGGTGGCGACGTCGTCACGCTGGCACCGGATCCTGGTTGGGCGTCCGACGGCGGTGCTGGGGACCTGGTGGCCGGATCCGGTGGCTCGAAGGGGCCTACCGGCCTACGCGCGTGTCGACACCGACATCTCGTCGCGGAGGACGAGCGGGCTGTGACAGAGCGGTGGTGGGAGGCGGCTGCGGCGGCGCGTGGTGCGGTGGCATGAGAGCCGCGCGGGCTGCGGTGGCGGCGTGGCGGCCAGGACGCCATGAATGGCAGCGACGGTGGCTTCCTCCGTCTTGCGCGCCGGGCAATGGAGGCTGCCCGAGGGATGGCCCTCGTTGCTGCAGTGGCTCGGCTCCGCTACTCTCCCGTCCATGGTGTTGCGTCGGTTCGCCGGAGGCGTCCGCGCGTGGCAGGTGCGGCGTTGCCCCGGCCCCATAGGTGGTGGTGGTGCAGCGTCGGCGGCTTGTCCGGCGGTGGCCAGGTGAGGCTCTGCGAAGCTGCTCACCTGGGTTGCCCCTTTCCTTCATGGAGCATCTCGCGGTGGCCGGTGTTGACCTTGCTGGCAGCGGTCCTCGGTGATCGGCGCTGTAGTGATGCAGCAGCGACAGCAGGTCTGCGGTGGCCTCTCGGAGCCATGTCCATGGCGACCGGTCCCACTTAGCGGTGGTCAGTTTGGTGTGGCCACGATGGCTCCTACTGTTGGTGGGGCTTTGCGGTTACGTTGGTGGCAACAAGACTTCTGCCAATCTTGGAGTTTGTTGGATGGTCTTCGGTGGCGCTGTCTGATGCACGATGGATAGTGATCGTGGCGGGTCTCCTCCTGGGCGATCTTCTTCGGGCGCTGGTGACTGCTGGCTGACTACGGTCCGTGTCGACCGGCGCGGGCTGTGAAGTGACACGCATGTTCTGTGGTTGGCTTACAGCTGCAGCGACAACTAATAGAAGGCGGTTGTGTTGTGGATGGCGGTCCGGCAGGAAAACTGGTTGCTTTCTCTATAAGCTTATGGACAACGACGTGCAGCAACGCTGGCGCCTACCTTGGCTTGATGCAGGAGCAAGTGGTGGCTAGGCATGGTGGCCGGTTGTCATGCAGGATGGAGGTGGCCCTTGCTGGCCGGCGTGGGCGGGGCGGCGATTGGTCACGCATGCCTGTGCCTCATCAGTGCCTCAGCAATCTCCTGCTGGTGGCGGTGGTTTACTACGGTTCGGCGTAGCTACGAGGTTTCACGTTGGGGTTCTCGGGCAAAAGCCCTACCTAGGCTTTGGCTGTGGCCGGCCAATGGTGACGTCTTTGGTGGCATTCCCCTCGTTGGAGGCATTGCAGTGAGGCATCTGCCCCTAAAGGAGTTTGGATTGAAAACCCTAGTTCTCCGAATGGCATTTGCGGCACTTGTGCGTGTCGTTCCCCTTTCTTGGAGGACTTGTTGTGGAAACCACCTCCTACCTTTTCCTGCTACGAAGCTTGTTTCTTGTGGCTTTCAGGGTGGCGTTCGGTGGTTGCTGTTTTGGTGGTTTAGTTGGTGTGGTTTCATTTTTGGTGGTGGTCATGTTGTTACCTTCGTGGGGCTTTGAAGTTTTTCTTTTCTTTTCTTCTGATTGTATTTGGCTCCTTCTCTATCAATATATGCTCGACATACTCTTGTTGCTGGCTTTTTCGAAAAAAATAAAATTAATCAATTTCTAAAATCAACCTAAATCAAACTATCTTAAATTTATGTAGCTTTATATAAAAAGGTAATGACATCTAGAACACCAAATAAAATATATTTTGAAAAATATATTTTATTATGTATCTAGTGATATTAATTTGGTGTCGTATATAAATATTAGTGTTTTTTCTATAAAGTTGATGTCCGCCGTGGGTTCATTACAGTAGTATGGTTTTTCGTGCACTACTACTGTTGGTTGTAGACTCAGGAATTACGTACACTACTACTGTAATGATTTTACGCAGCGGGCGAAATCGGTTTTTCGTGGCGGGCAAAGCTGTCCGCCGTGGTTCAAAGGCCACGGGAAATCATGGCTTTACCGCAGCGGGCCAACTTGCCCACCACGGTTAATCGATTAACCGTGGCGGGCAGGTTAGGATGCCCGCCGCGGTTAATGGTTTAGAAAAAAACAAAAAAAAACCTTAGCGAGCCCAATTGAGCCCATCGCCAGGCCCAATCGAGCCCGCTGCCAGGTGCATCGGATCTGCTGCGGACACGCTCGCTGTCGTCATCCTTGTGTGTGGATCTCGCCAGCCTCCGCCTCCTCGTACCAGATCTGGGCGGCCCAAGGGAAGGCGGCGGCGCTCCTAGACCGGACCTGCATGCATACACCGGATCCACTGCCGTTGATTGGATCCACCGCAACTCCAACCCGCCGCACCACCGGAGAGAGAGGAAGGCCCGGGATGGGCGCCACGCCCACAGGATCTGCGCTTGCGTCTATTGGGAGGGAGGGAGCCACCGCCCCGACGTGGATCCGCGACGTCTCCGCAGGTTGGGGCCGCCCCCCTCCGAGGATCCGTGCCGGCGCCGCCCAACCGTGGATCTGCAAGGGTGTGAGTGTGAGGGACGAGATCTACCGTTGATCCGAGAGAGAAGAGAGAGGGGCTCCATGCCGCATACCTCTCCTTGCGCCGGATCTGCCGCCGCCGTCGGGGCCTCCACGCCCGGCCAGGAGGGAGGGAGAGGAAAGGACGCCGTCGGGGCCTCCACCACCGGCCGGAGGAGGGGAGAGGAAGAGAGGCGCCGTCGGGGCCTCCACCGCCGGCCGGAGGAGGGGAGAGGAAGGGGCGCCGTCGGGGCGTCCATCGCCGCCGTCGTTGGAGTGGGGAGGAAGAGAGTGGGGAAGAAGAGACAGAGGGAGGAAGGAAGCGACTGCGCGAGGGAGGGAGGAAGAAGAGACAGAGGGAGGAAGAGAGTGGGGAGGCCGGCTGCACCCAAAACCCTAAGTAGCTATATATACATGTAGATGAATATCGGGCCAGCTTGGGCCTAATGGGCCTAGGCCTTTTCCGTGGCGGGCTTTTAACGTTGTCTGCCACGGTAAATCAATTTACCGTGGCGGACGTCTTAAGTAGCCCGCTGTGGTAAATAGGCATTTTTCTGTGGCGGCCAATTTAAGACGTCCGCCACGGTAAATCGATTTACCGTGGCAGGCAAAAGTGCCCGCTGCGGGTAAATAAAAAATGCCCACCGCGGTAATCGTTGGATTAACTGCAGCGGGTAAAAATAGGTGCCCGCCGCGGAGTGCAAAAGTGCAACGCTGCGTAAAATCGTTTGTGTAGTAGTGGTACTTGCTCACAGTTCAATGGAAAAGCTCAACCAATCAGAGGATAATAGTCGGCACATGCAAGGTGAGGACTCTCCCAGTACCCAACAGACCACGAAAGTTGACGGAACGCTACAAAAATATATGCAAGCCACTTCTCTCAAGCAACCAGTTTGATATCGGAATTATTTTCAGGGTTTCTGATTGGTTGCCTCCTTTGAACCAACGGCAATGAGTAGTCTCACCATGTGGATTAGGCACCTCTTTGACCAGATAGTTGAAAAGCTCGGCCCCATATGCTGCTGCTTCATGATGACCACTACAAATTATATGCTAGATTTGTTTGATATAAAAATATATGATGAGTAATGCATGCATTTTGTTTTGTATATATTCACACCTCTCGCTGTATGACTTCTTCTCATGTATGAGTATTATAGTCTGATGAAGAATTACTCAGCACCGCGCTACAGCATGCATGCATCTAGCTAGTTTAAAAGTTGCAAAGACAAAAACAGAAGCACAAATCTACACGTCTACTCGGACAACAAAGACGACATAAGCATGACATAAGTCCTCCTATCATCAAGTCTTGTCGTTGTGGTCGTGTGATCGATCTGACAGCCCTATTGTGATATAATTGTCAAAACTGTTGGTGACCTAAATAAACCTAATAATTTCAAGAAATCATGTAAACCAGGCTATAGGTCCTAGCTACATGATGGTCAACAGGGTTGTTTCCTTAAATATTGGCCAGCCGCCGCCACTGATTTCAAAAACCATTGCACTCTATTTTGTGCCCAACTCTTCCTTACTTTAGAGTTTAGAAATTCAAGAAAAACGGTGCAACTTTGCACTCTAGTTGTAATTGCTTCATCTGGAACAAGTTATCTTATCTGCCATCAACTTACATATACTATATACGTACTAGATTATAACTGACCAGGCACCATTTTTCTTTGTACTCCTGCTACATTTATTCATCTCATGGTTGCTCTACATATAGGCCATGTTCGTTTCTCTTATAATCCGTCTTTTTCAGCTTGTTTTTTTAGCCGGAACAGTATTTTTCTCTCACAACAAATCAGACGGAACAGTGTTTCAGCTTGTTTTTTCAGCGAAGCGAACGGAGCCATAACTTTTACTTCGAAGAGCTAGATTGGCAGATCGAGCAGCACCATTGCTCCATTTGAATATATATAGCTAGGTTGATAGATTTTAGAGGTCATTAACCAAAACATATGGCCTCATTGTCTAATAAAATATAAAAAGATACTCTGTGAGGTTAACGAATTGCATAGACAAATGCAAAACGCGAACCATAGTCAACTGTAAGGATGGACCCGCATTCATTGGAACATGGTACTGTTAGTTGATCTCCACCAATAAGCCCAACGGCCTATTGGGCCCTTGGATTTGCGCCCTGATCGGGGACGCCCAACCCTAATTTGGTTGGTGGCCCCCCGTCGCACAGCACTATAAAGAGAGGTGGGGACCAGAGCTCTAACCATGAGGTTGACCGGAGCCGTCGTGAACCACCAACAGCGAAACCTAACCCGATCTAAAGAGAGTGCTGCCAGCGACGGAAAGACCCACTAACTTCGCCGTCACCACCGGACCACGACACCTCGCGTCACCGTCGCCTCTGCATCGCCACCACTACACTGGACTCCACCGCGCCGAGCTCCCACGACACCGGCGTCCACGCGGCTGCAGCGCAACTGCGCCAGGGCAAAGTAGAGGAATGATTTTCTCCATTTAAGTAAGATATTTACTCCCTAATCTACGTTTCAAAGGTACACTGTTTCCTTCAATGGTATCAGAGGCGGGTTAACAGTGTGTAGATCTATTATGGGGTAGAGAATTGAAAAGAAATCGAAGTGGAATAGAGGGTTCGATCCATTTTGGATTGAAACCCTAACCCTAACCGGGTAAAAGAAAATAGAAAAGAGATCGGAAGGGTGGCGGGTGTCACTCAACTACCGGTCACCACCGCCACCGCGCGGGGAAAGGTGCCGTACCACCGTCTTCGCCAGCGCACGGCAAGAAAAGAACAGAGCCCGTTCGGATCTGAGAAGAGAAGAGAAAGGGGTCTCGGCACACGAAGCCGAACCCTAACCCATGAAGCACTCACTGGGAAGATGAATAGTGACTCCAGTGAGTCAAACCCTAACCCTAATAGGAAAAGAAATCAAGATGCAGAGAGTTCAACCGAACCCTAGCCCATCGGGGAAGAAGAATAGTAACCCTAACCCTAACCCCAACCCCAAATCGGTTCAACTCCGAAAAGAAAAGAAAGAAGATCCAAAAGAGAAGGGGAAGAGGGGAAGGGGCTTATCTCGCCGATCTCGAATCAAAACCGAGAGAAAAACCAAATTGGGTTAATCCAAACCCTAACAAAACCCTAACCCTAACTCGCGATGAGAAAGGGGAAGAGAGTGAACGGCCAAGGGTCAGGAGCTCCTACCTGGGGTCCGCCTGCTCTGTCTCCACCGTCGGCCGTCATGAGGACACCACGCGGGAAGTCAACCTTAGCCGCCTGGGTGGGAGAAGCGCCTCCGCACGATCTCTATCTCGGGCTCGAGCCAAAGGGCACCACCGTGGTGCCGCTCGACGGTGCCGCACGCGTGCGCCAGCGAGGGGTGCCACGGTGGAGCCGCCATCCCCACGTCGCATCTCGCTCTCGGTCGCTCGCTGTTGCTGCGCTGAGAGGGAAGAGGAGAGCGGCGAAGAGAGAGGAAGGGAGGTGCTGAATGCATTAGGGTTCGGGGGAGGACGTCGCGCCGGGGGTTTTGTTCGACCGACGCGCGCACGCGACCATTTGATATAGATCAACAGACGACAGCGAACGGGCCAACATTTGGCCCAGGCGGGAGCGCGGCGGACGAGTTTGCCGGTCTAGGCCTAGGTTGCGGCCTAGGAAGCTGCAGCGCCCACGCGAACAGAAACAGGCCGGGCCAGAATTCATTGTTTTAGCTGGTTTGGGCCAAATGAACAATGTTCATACGAGTTTAAGTTTTATTTTTTTAGAAGCAATTTTTGATGATATTTGTCTACTTTAATATCTCTGTTAAAATTTGAACCAACGGGATAATTTTTCAGAGAATATTTGAGAAAAGTTTAATGCTTCTAAAAATAGATAATGAATTTTTTTCATGTTTTCGCTACTAAAGAAATAGTTTATTCTTCAGTTATTTTGAACCAACGTGATATTTAATTGGAGAAAAAGAGATTTTGACATGATTATGATGTTGTTAATTTCTAACCAACGTTGTTAATAACAATATCGTAATTTTAATGATTTCATGCATTAATTCTATTTCTACCCAACGGTGATGTAGAATTAATATATAAGAACAGTTGTATGTTTTAATTTTGACCAACGTTGGAATCAAGACATGCAATTTGTCGACAGAATATCGTCGGCAGTCCACCGAGGGGTATCCCACGATGGTAGATTTGTGAGTGGAGATGCGCGTAATCAGGAACCGGATGGTGACACAAGGCGTAGAGACAGCGATTTAGACAGGTTTGGGCCGTCTGATCGATGTAATACCCTACGTCCTGTGTCTTTGGTGTATTGTATTGATCTAGATGACCAAGTAGCTTTTATGTCGATATCGTTTAGGGGACCCCTGCCTCTCCTTATATACTCTGGAGGGCAGGATTACAAGGAAAGTAGCCTATTTGGTACTATACAATATCTTGCGGTGCACGCCAAGCAGCGCCGTGCATGCCTTGATCTTGTGAGTTGGGCCACCTCTAATGGTGCGGCTGAAAGCTCTAGTTTGGTTTTGGTTAATTGATGAAACCCTAAGTGCTAACCTAGTTTATCAAGTGATTATAAGATAGGTAGCACTACTCCAAGTGATGAAGCAATGGCAAAGATCATGACGATGGTGATGGCATGGTGATGATCAAATACTTAAACTTGGAAAAGAAGAAAGAGAAAAACAAAAGGCTCAAGGCCAAGGTACAAATGATAGGAGCCATTTTGTTTTTGTGATCAAGACACTTAGTGAGTGTGATCACATTTAGGATCGATAGTCGTACTATTAAAAGGGGTGAAACTCGCATCGGAATGCAGTTATCAAAGTGTCACTAGATGCTCTAACTCATTGCATATGCATTTAGGATCTAGTGGAATGCTGACACCCTTGAAAATGTTTGTGAAAATATGCTAACACATGAGCACAAGGTGATACACTTGGTGGTTGGCACATTTGATCAAAGGTGGTGAAGTTTGGGAGCAAGAGTAAGAAACTCCACCAACGGAGTGTCCGCCCGTAGAGTGCAGATAGTCCGACGATGCCACCAACGCCCTAGATAGAAAAATTAGAGGTCACTGTAAGTGACCGGACGCTGGCCTTGGTTGGACTGGAGCGTCCGGTCGGTGGCAGCAGAGGGTGCGTGTTTTGGTCTTCGACCGGACGCTGGCGCTAAAAGCGATCGGACGCTGGCAGGGTGCATCCGGTCAGTACTGATGTATGCTGACGTAGGGCGTATAGAAGAGAAGTTGAGTGACCAGACACTGGGTGAGTCCGATCGAGCATGACCGGACGCGTCCGGTCATGAAATCTCACATTTGGAACCTTACTGGAAATGACCGGACGCTGAGATCCAGCGTCCAGTCACTCTGTAACTAATGCGTCCGATCATGTCATGACCGTTGAGATCAGACGACTCCTGTTGAACGTAGGATGACACATGGCTTACATCGGTTGACCGGACGCTGGGTCTAGAGTCTAGTTAGTCTGACCAGAGCGTCCGGTCAGCCCACAGTGTGCCTAGTGAAGGGGTACAACGGCTCTATTTTGTGGGAGCTTCTATTTAAGCCCCATGGCCAGCTCAAGCTCACTCTTTTGCACATTTTCATTGACATAGCAACCTTGTGAGCTTAGCCAAAGCTCTCCCACTCATCTCCATCATTGATCCATCATCATTGTGATATTGAGAGAGAATCCAAGTGCATTGCTTGAGTGATTGCATCTAGAGGCACTTGGCATTCGTGTTGTGCTACGGATTTCACTTGTTTCTCTTGGTGGTTGCCACCACCTAGATGGTTGGAGCAGTGGTGGAGGATCGGCATGAGTTGGTGATTGTTCGTGGCCGTCTCTGGTGATTATGAGGGGAGTTGTACCTTTTCCGGCGGAGTGCCAAAAGGTAACTCTAGTAAATTGCTCGTGTCATTGAGTTACCTCACTTGTGGGTAGGTTCTTGCGGTGTCCAATCATGTGGACGAGGTTTGTGGAACACCTCTTAGCCACCGAACCACCAAGTGTTGGTCGACACAACGGGGACGTAGCGTGTTGGCAAGCACGTGAACCTTGGGAGAAAATCGATTGTCTCTTGTCTTTGGCATTCTCCCGGTGATTAGCTATATATTCATCTTGTGATTGGTTCATCCCCTACACGTCGGTATAATCACCCTACTCACTTATTTACATTCTTGCAAACTAGTTGATACAAGCTCCTTAGTGTAATTAGAATTGAGAGCTTGCTTTATTATTTACATTCATCTAGTTGAGCTCTTTAGAGTAGCAAGATTGAGAGCCCTTAGTGAGTAATTACATAGCAAGTTTGTGTGCCTAAGTAATCATTGCAACTAGAATTATTGGATAGGTGGCTTGTAACCCTTGTAGAGCTAGAGCAAGTTTGCATTACGCTATTTGTCATACTAATCAAATTGCTCTAGTTGATTTGTAGATTTTTAAATAGGCTATTCACCCCCCTCTAGCCATATTAGGACCTTTCAACGGCCCATGTCTTGTCTTGTGGATACCAGGGGCTATACCTCCATAGCTAGTCCCTGAGCCTGACAGTGGGTGACGTAGTCACGTGGTGCTAGGGTCAGAAAGTAGAAGACCAGCCGAGCAGGCAGCCAGTCCCCGAGCATAGCCTCAAGATAAGAAAAGCTCACATTCATCGCAAGGTGAAGTGTGCCCACTTAGTCCTCGAGCCTGCTAGAAGATGAAGAATGAATCTTGTAGCAGGGTCAAAGAAAAAGAAGTCTGAAAGCTTGTCGATGCCGTCTGACATGCGCGTATCAAGACCCCAGACCTGCTACCCAAGATTAGCACCCTGATCCGAACGGCATGGAGCAGCTTGATAGCACACCGATGAGACATAGCAAGATCCAAGCACCAGGGGAGTCCCCAGCGTCACTGGCGATGTCCGAGCACCGAGGAGCGAGGAGTCCCCGACGTTGCTAGCGATGTTCGAGCACCGAGGAGCGAGAAGTCCCCAGCGTTGCTAGTGAAGTCCAAGCACCGAGGGGCGAGGAGTCTCCAGCGTCACTGTTGATGTCTGAGCACCGAGGAGCGAGAGTCCTCGGTGTTGCTAGAGTGATCCGAGCATCGAGGAGCGAGAGTCCCCGACGACGTTGGCGATGTCCGAGCACCGAGAAGCGAGAGTCCCTGGCGTCGCTAGCGATGTCCGAGTACCGAGGAGCGAGGAGTCCCCGACATCGCTGGCAATGTCCGAGCACCGAGGAGTCCCTGGTGTAGGCGGTAATGTCCAAGCACCAAGGAGCGAGAGTCCCCAGCGTCGCTGGCGATGTCTGAGCATCGAGGAACGAGAAGTCCCCGACATCGCTAGCGATGTCCGAGCACTAAGGAGCGAGAGTCCCCGACGTCGCTGGCGATGTCTGAGCACTAAGGGGCGTGAATCCTCGGCATCGCTGGTGATGTCCGAGCACCAAAGAGCGAGGAGTCCCCGACATCGCTGGCGATGTCCGAGCAGTGAGGAGTTCCCAGCATAGGCGGCGATGTCCGAGCGCCAAGGAGTCCCACCGTTGCTAGTGATGTCCGAGCATCGAGGAGTGAGAGTCCTCGATGTTGCTGGCGATGTCCGAGCGTCGAGGAGCGAGAGTCCCCGATGTCGCTAGTGATATCCGAGCATTGAGGAGCGAGAGTCCCCGACGTCGCTGGCGATGTCTAAACACTGAGGAGCAAGGAGTCCCCAGCGTCGCTGGCGATGTCCGAGCGCCAAGGAGCGAGAGTCCTCGGTGTCGCTGGCGAAGTCCGAGCAGCAAGGAGCGAGAAGTCCCCGGCATCGCTAGCGATGTCCGAGCACCGAGGAGCGAGGAGTCCCTGATGTCGCTGGCGATGTCTGAGCACCAAAGTGTGAGGAATCCCTCGACTTCGCGAGGAGTTCCCAGCATAGGCGGCGATGTCCGAGCGCCAAGGAGTCCCACCATCGCTGGTGATGTCCGAGCACCGAGGAGTGAGAGTCCCTGATGTTGCTGGCGATGTCCGAGCGCCGAGGAGCGAGAGTCCTCGGCGTCGCTAGTGATATCCGAGCACTGAGGAGCGAGAGTCCCCGATGTCGCTGGCGATGTCTAAACACTGAGGAGCGAGGAGTCCCCGACGTCGCTGGCGATGTCCGAGCGCCAAGGAGCGAGAGTCCTCGGCGTCGCTGGCGAAGTCCGAGCAGCGAGGAGCAAGAAGTCCCCGGCATCACTAGCGATGTCCGAGCACTGAGGAGAGAGGAGTCCCCGATGTCGCTGGTGATGTCTGAGCACCAAAGTGTGAGGAATCCCTCGACATCGCTGGCGAGGTCCGAACGCCGAGGAGCGAGAGTTCCTAGCGTCGCTGGTGATGTCCGAGCACCGAAGAGCGAGAGTCATCGCTGGCGAAGTTCGAGCAGCGAGGAGCGAGGAGTCCCCGGCGTCGCTGGCGATGTCCGAGCACCAAAGTGTGAGGAGTCTCTGGTGTCGCTAGCGATGTCCGAGCACCGAGGAGTCCCCGACGTAGCTGATGATGTTCGAGCACCAAGGAGTCCCCGGTGTAGCTGGCGACGTCCATGCGGTGAAGTGTGCCCACTTAGTCCTCGAGCATGAAGAATACGAGCACCGAGGAGTAACCGACGTAGCTGGCGATGTCCGAGCACCGAGGAGCCCCCGGTGTAGCGGCGAACAGTCCGATCAACTGGTCGGTGATGAAGTCCATGAACCTAGCGGTCTGACTAGTTGATCAGTGGAGAAGTCCGAGCACCAGGTGGTCCGATCACCTAGATGATGATCCTGCAATACAAATGTGGAGAACGGATAGTACATGATGTAAAAATATATGAACTCCAAAGAAAAATCAGCAATGTCAATGAAACATCGTATGCAGCTCGACGATCAGTTGATGTGAAGATGTATTTATATTTAATATGAACCGCTCGACCAGTTAGTGTGTAGCTGAGTCTCCAGCCCTAGCTAGCCCATAGTCCATAACGTCGAGCCGGAGCCCGTGCACGTGTAGGAGGAACAGGCGTCACTAAGGAGCCACTGTCGACCACCCATAACGCAGAGGGCAGACGCTCATGCACGTGTAGGGAGGAGCCAGAGATAGGGCCATCTCTAGAAGCGTTCGAGCATCAACGTGACTGTTCGAGGGTTCAAAAAAATCGTTTGGAGAGCAAACATGGAGAAAACAGCTCAGAGGAAAATTATGGCGATATATGAAGATTAGAGAATATTTAGAAAAATATTAAAGCATCACTTAGCTTTAGACAAAAAGTTTGGTCGGCGACGTATGGCATTCTCTAGTCGATGTTGACGGTGAGCACCTAGCGGGCAGTGAGTTGTTGGTGAAGATGACCTCAGAGGTGGTTTTGAGATTGGATCTGTTGTCGCAGGGGCTGATGTAGCCAGCGATGAATCATCGTCGTGGACTGACATGGATCTCCATGAGATTGACGACGAGAACACGCCGTTGATTTGAGGTCCATCTAGCTCGTCATGAATCAAGCACACACCCCTACCTGGCACGCCAACTGTCAATAGAATATCGTCAACAGTCCACCGAGGGGTATCCCACGATGGTAGATTTGTCGGTGGAGATGCGCGTAATTAGGAACCGGATGGTGACACAAGGCACAGAGACAGCGATTTAGATAGGTTTGGGCCGTCTGATCGACGTAATACCCTACGTCCTGTGTCTTTGGTGTATTGTATTGATCTAGATGACCAAGTAGCTTTTATGTCGATATCGTTTAGGGGACCCCTGCCTCTCCTTATATACTCTGGAGGGGCAGGGTTACAAGGAAAGTAGCCTATTTGGTACTATATAATATCTTGCGGTGCACGTCGAGCAGCGCCGTGCACGCCTTGATCTTGTGGGCTAGGCCATCTCTGATGGTGTGGCCCATGTCTTGTCTTATGGATACTGGGGGCCATACCCCCACATAATTGTTGTTGTTATTTATGTTCTCACTCTATATGAATTGTGTTGCTAGGCGGATACAACTTGATGGGTTGTATCAAAGAGATCTCCACACTCAAAGGTGACAACTACATGGAGTGGAAAAAAAGATTGACCTGACCTTCATCTTGGCTACGGTGCACTGGGTAGTCACCTCACCATGTCCCACTGAGCCTATGGCACCGGTGAGGGAGATAAACGAGGCTGATGCCGCTTGTGCAACTAGAGAGATGGGTTTTGAATCTCAAAAAGATATCCTATGACCTTGAGCATAGGAAGTGGGTCACTGCCAACAAGAAATATTTGGCTGTGATAAAGAACACGATTGAGCCTATAATTGTGGGCTCAATCCTAGAGTGTGACACAGTCACCGAGTATCTCGATAGAATAAAGAGTCTGTTCACTGGCTCTTCAAAGACATATGCTACCCAGCTGATAAAGCAGCTGGTGACAGAGAGGTACTCTGAAAATGGTGGCATAAGAGAGCTCATGATGCGTCGTTGAAATTATGGCACTGTCGTTTAGGCCATATTTCGAGGGGGGAAATAGAAAGACTGGTTAAGAATGATATTCTTCCTTCATTAGAGCTCTCAGATTTAGAACAATGCAGAGAATGCATAAAAGAAAATTATGTAAAGAAAATTAAGAAAGATGTCAAACGAAGCGCACGAATTTTATAGATTATTCACACAGACATCTGTGGTCCATTTCCTATAAAGAGTATGGATGGTTATGATTCATTCATAACATTCACAGATGATTACTCCCGTTATTGCTACATTTATCCAATCAAAGATAGAACAAAAGCATTGGATAAAGTTAAGATATTTAAGGCAGAAGTTGAAAACTAACATAATTTAAAGATTAAGATAGTTAGGTCTAACCGTGGGGGGAGTACTACGGTCGGCATACCCCATATGGCCAAGTTCCTGGACCTTTTGCAAGGTTCTTACAGGAGAATGTCATAGTAGCCTAGTATTCTACACCGGGCGAACCTCAGCAGAATGGAGTAGCTGAAAGACGTAATCGTACCCTGATGGATATGGTGCGCAGTATGATAAGTTACCCCACCTTTCTGTTGAGCCTGTGGATGGAGGCATTAAAACCCGCCATTCATATTCTCAATAGAGTACCAAGTAAGTCAGTGTCCAAAACACCGTATGAGTTGTGGACAGGAAGAGTGCCCTCACTAAACCACTTACATGTGGGGGGGAGTCCTGCTGGGGCTAAAGTATTTAACCCAAATATTGGGAAGCTAGATCCCAAAACAGTTTGGCTACCTAGAAAAGTCAAAAGGTTTTCATTTCTACTGTCCAGACAGACATACAAAGTTTATGGAAATGAGACACGCTGTCTTCCTAGAGGATGAAATGATGAGGGAGAGCATGGTAGCTCGAGAAATTGACCTTGAAGAGAAGCGGGTGTATGCGCCCACTCCGATGGTTCATGAGCCATTTTTCTCACTACCTGTTGTCGCTGCACCGACAGTGCAAGATACTATGGTGCCAGCACCTGTTGTTATTCCGTCTGTGGCAATAATGAATGATGATGAGGAACTTGTTCTTTAGGATCCTATAGAACCTATTGCCACACATGAGGGGGAGCAACAACAGCCTCAAACAGAAGATGTGCCAAATGTGGAGGCCCCTAGAAGGTCTCAAAGAGTTAGAAAATCAGGTATTCCTGCTGACTATGAGGTATACAATATTGAGGAATTTCAAGTGAAGGATGATCCCACCTCATTTGAAGAAGTCATGAGAAGTGATCATTCATCAAAGTGGATTGAGGCCATGGGAGATGAAATGAAATCTATGAATGCCAATAAAGTTTGGGACTTGGAAATAATTTCTAAAGGAGCAAAAATAGTAGGTTGTAAATGGGTCTACAAAACAAAACTTGGCTCTTAAGGGAATATAGAGAGATATAAAGCATGACTTGTGGTAAAAGGCTTTACGCAAAGAGAAGGGATTGATTACAATGAGACCTTTTCTCCAGTCTCATGTGAGGATTACTTTAGAATCATAATGGTATTAGTGGCACATTACGATTTAGAATTATATCAGATCGATGTAAAGATGACATTTCTCAACGGGGACTTGGAGCAAAATGTTTACATGGCACAACCGAAAGGTTTTGTCATGGAAGGAAAAGAACGAATGGGATGCCACCTAAAGAAATCCATTTATGGATTAAAACAAGCTTCAAGACAGTGGTACATGAAGTTTGATCAGACAATAAGGAATTTTGGGTTTAAAGAGAATGTAGAGGACAATTGTGTCTATGCAAAGTTTAAGAATGGGAAGTTTAACTTTCTTGTCCTATATGTGGATGATATCTTACTTGTTAGTAGTGATGTCAATCTACTACTGGAGACAAAGAAGTTTTTGTCCTCAAAATTTGATATGAAAGATCTTGGTGAAGCTTCATTCGTTCTAGGGATCGAGATTCATCGAGATAGAAGTAAAGGGGTATTAGGACTATCACAAAAGGCATACATAGAAAAGATCTTAAAGAAATTCAGTATATACAAATATAGTACCTCACCTGCTCCTATAGTCAAGGGCGACATATATGGGGATTTTTAATGCCCTAGGAATCAGTATGAGATCGATCAAATAAAAATGGTTCCATATGCTTCAGCTGTCGGAAGCTTGCAATATGTTCAAGTATGTACGCGCCCTAACTTGGCATTTGTTACCGACTTACTTGGTAGATTCTAGAGCAATCCTGGAACAGAACACTGGAAATTAGTCAAGAAAGTCTTGCATTATTTGCAAGGAACGAAAAGCCTCATGATGACGTATAGAAGATCTAATTCACTCCATATAGTGGGATATTCAGATTCTGATTATGCGAGAGATGATAGAAAATCCATGTCTGAATATGTATTCACTCTCGTAGGGGGAGCTATTTCATGGAAAAGCTCAAAGCAAACCGTCACTACATCGTCCACAATGTATGCCGAGTTTGTAATGTGTTATGAGGCAACGGGGCAGGTGAACTGGCTAAAGAAGTTCATACCCGGTTTGAAGGTGATTGACGATATCTATAGACCACTTAAGTTATACTGTGATAATAATCCAGCAGTATAGTATGCTCACAACAATAAGTCAAGTGGTGCTACCAAACACATTGACATAAAGTATTATGTTGTGAAAGATAAAGTCCGGGATCATGTCATAAGTCTTGAGCATATAAGTACCGAAAAGATGCTCGTGGATCCGCTTACAAAAGGCTTACCACCCAACGTGTTTAGAGAACATGTAGCCGGCAAGGGTTTAAGGGAAAGCCTATAATTCCTAGACAAAAGAAGGCCCAAAGTTAAGTATCTATTTCAGAACATAGTGGTATGTTGTAGCTGTTAAATCTATCGGCAATTGACCGTGATGATGAAACATGCTCTATGCGCTAATCTATAATGGAATGAACAAAAGTATATGATATGAAATTGAAAGATGGTAGTGAGATCAAGGGGGAGAATGTTAGTTGATCTCCACCAACGACCTATTGGGCCCTTGGATCTATGCCCAACCCTAATATGGTTGGTGGGCCCCCGTCGCACAACACTATAAAGAGAGGTGGGGACCAGGGCTCTAACCATGAGGTTGACCAGAGCTGTCGTGAACCACCAACAGCGAAACCAAACCCGATCTAAAGAGAGTGCTGTCAGCGATGGGAAGACCCACTAACTTCGCCGTCACCACCAGACCACGGCACCTCGCGTCACCATCGCCTCTACATCGCCACCACTACGCTGGACTCCACCGCGCCAAGCTCCCATGACACCGGCGTCCACGCGGCTGCAGCGCAAATGCGCCAAGGCGAAGTAGTGGAATGAGTTTCTCCATCTAAGTAAGATGTTTACCCCTAATCTACATTTCAAAGGTACATTGTTTCCTTTAGGTACATGTACCGTACAAATACAAATAGTACTCAAAATTTATAGGTCAAACAAACACCTTTCTAATTATGTAGAGTCATAGAGACAGAGAACATCTTACTAGTTGTAACAACTCATCAGCATTATTTGTTTATGTTGAACCAAAAATACTATAACTTTAGTTGACTTACAATCCAAGCATGAATCCAGATCAGAAATAGGGGAGCAGCAGAGCAGTGGAATAAGGACACATTGAAAGTGCATCTAGCCCTTTAGTAGGTTTTGGATGATTGAATGACAACATGATTAAATGACTAACCCATTTGCTAAGTGTGGACAGGTAATAGGTTATCTCACAGGTACTTAATGAAAGCCAAAATGATATGTTGTTGTATAAACAATCTAGTTGAAGCACAAGACAACAATGCAAATGGAATTCATACAAAGGCTTATTTATTGTGGGATTTCCATATACTATGTGAAAGTAAGCTTGTAAGAATTGATTAATGAGACATAAGGGATTGCATATGGAATGGTCTCATATTTGAAGCTTGCTAAATTGAAATGAAAAAGATAACAATACATGAATGGATGATTCAACACAAGATGTGACCTGATGGCTTGAGATGGTGAAGATAGCAAGGAAAGGCTTCGAGGTACTAAGCAAGGGTGAAGGGCAAGCGATGGCTTGGTAGCCGAAGAACCTAGCTAGGGTAAAGAAGGAAGTACTTGCATTTAGTTGAGGTACTAATCAAGCTATGATGGCCATGTTTATGTGGAGGATCAAATCACTATTGGAGTGTTTGATGGAAGTGACTTGATACATTTGGGATTATTCAAATTTGATGAATGGAATCAAGTCACGTGCTCAAGATGGCTATGCTCAAGTGAAAAAGATCAAAGTTGACATGTTAGCACCCTCACTTGGTGAAGATTGGAATACACGGCTTCGGTTGAAAGAGAACAACTCAAAAGGTTTAAATTCATTATACATTTGAATTTGAGTTAATAGGAATGTTGTACTATTAAGAGGGATGCATCATGTTGATAGATAATGTTTCATAAGTGCTCAAGCCAACCCATGTGAGTTTTGAGTATTTGAGCGACAAAAGAGCTAACTTTATTTTTGCTGGTCTAGCAATACTGGATGTGTCCGGTATTTGCTCAGCTGTGGTAAAATTGTTGTTCTTGGGTTAGTTCATCGAGAGTTCCGACGTAAGTTGGGAGTTCTGATGGTTGGGAGTTCCAGCAATGGTCAGGAGTTCCGACGTCTCGCACTTTAACTGACATTGGAGGGTTCACTGTCCTGGTCATATTGGACATGTCTGGTATTCATACCGGACATGTTCGGTATGCATGACTAGAGGCCAATGGCTAGTTTTCAAAATCCTTGAGGATTGGGAGTTCTGACGTGAGTCGGGAGTTTCGACGATCGGAAGTTTCGGCATGAGTCGGGAGTTTCGACACCTCATATACTTTAACTCAATTACATGATTTTCAAATTTGCTGAGGGTCAGGAGTTCCAACGTGAGTAGGGAGTTCTGGCATTCATCGAGAGTTCCGACGACTCACATTGTCAATGTAACTTAGTTACCGTTGGGGCAGTGTAAGTCATACCGGACGTGTCCGGTATGGCAACGACTATAAAATGGCTAGTTTTTCCAAGGGGGCTATAAATACCCCCAAGCCTCCACCTTTGGATGCTGCTAATTCTACTGACACACACACACACATGTTTTTGAGCCTTGCCAACTCTCCCAACCCTCTCTCAGTGAGTGATTGATCAAATTTGCCAAATCAAATTGTGGGTTGAGTGAAATTCAAAAAGAGAGCAATCCAACCACTTGAGCACTTGTGCATATTATCAATCACGTGGTTTGCATTTGTTACTCTTGGACTCTTTGGTCCTAGACGATTAGGCATCATCGGAGAGCACCCAAGAGATTGTGGTGTGCCTCGGAAAATTTGTAACGGTCGATTCCACCGCCTCGGAATCAACTAGTGGAAGGAGGAAAAGGAGTTGGAAAAGACTCCAGCTAGAGTGACCTTCATGGTACCCTCTAGGGCTGACCTTCGCTGGGTTGCCCACAGCCCCCTCAATGGAGAGTAGGACTCGAATGAGTCCGAACTTCGATAAAACAAATATCGTGTCTCAATTTGTATTTCATTTGATATTTGTGTTGCTCTAGCTCTTGTGCAGGTTCTCTATGTATATTGTCATCTCTAGTAGGTGCCTGCAGTTTGGTTTGAAGATAGAAATCGAAAGGAGCAAGTTCAGGGGTGATCTGCAAAAATCATGTATACCGAACACGTCCGGTATTCATACCGGACACATCCGGTATTAGAGCTCTGTGCTGAAAATATTTATTCTCTGTTCTAACTTTGTATTGTAGGGTTATAGCTTCTAGATATATTCTTTATACCTTATTTACTCTGTGGCTAACTTGTGAGGGGTGGTATTACTCTTAATTTGCCCTTTTCTAATTGTTTCCGCATTTAAAGGTGTTAATTTTTAGAAACGCCTATTCACCCCCCTCTAGGCGGCATCCTAGGTCCTTTTAATTGGTATCAGAGTGAGGTTCTCACTTAAAGCTTCACCGCCATGAGAAAAAGATATCGATGCCTATCAAGTTGGAGCCGATGCTTCTCCAAAATGATGGTTCAAACTTTCTACCTTGGTCAATTCATGTACTCAATGCCTTTAGGGATATTAGTCCTCTTGTTGAGCATATTGTGGATGCAAGCATACCTCTTCCTATAGTTGATTGGAGTATGCCTTTAGGGATATTAGTCCTCTTGTTGAGCATATTGTGGATGTAAGCATACCTCTTCCTATAGTTGATTGGAGCAACTACAAACATTTGTCAAAAGAGGAAGAGATATGTGTGCAACTCAATGCTCAAGCTATTAATGTCATTTTAAGTACATTGAGTGTAGAGGTTCAAGATGAGGCAATCTTCAATGGACAACCACCTCTGGAGAGTGCTTGTCTCATTTGGACTATACTTTTTGATTTGTATGGAAAATCCAAATGTGATGATGCACTTGAGATCGAGTCAATGGAAAGTATGTCCATTGTGTCTTCATGCAGCGAAGAAGACTCACAAGTCCTCAAGAGCGCCGAGCTGGAGTAAGAAGTGAAAGCAGCGCATGACCTACTGTCTGCCTGCACAAACCAGACGTGTCCGATATGGCCGAGGCAGCAGAATAGCAAGCAGCTATTTGTAACGATGCTCAAGCCCGGTGGTGACCAAGTGATGAGTCAACCTTAGTATCTCATGGTACTCATCATTTGTGTCTCATGGCCAAGAAAAGCAAGAAGAAGAGTAACAAAAAAGATCAAGAAAAGGAGAAAGCACAAGTGGATGATCAAGATAAGAGTGATGTTGAAGTTGAAGACAACTACAACCTTGATCATCTCAACCATAAGGACAAGTTCATCATCATGAAGATAGTTGAAAAGAATGATGAGCTTGAAGAAGAGATTGAGAAGCAAGAGCAATCACTTCAAAAGCAAGAATTGTTTCTCATCTCCAAGATGGAAGAACTAAAGGCTCTAAGTGAAAGGTATGAAAAAATGTCATTTGAGTATGCTTTAGTTACTAACTTCTCTTCTAGTGTTTCACAACTAGAGAAAGAAAACTTAGAGCTCAAGGCAAGGCTAGATGAACTATCAAGCAAGTATAATGTGCTACAAGCAAACTATGTTCATCTAAAGTGCTCTCATGAGGAAGTAGTAGAATCAAGCATCATGCTTGAGGTAGCCCATGAGGTTGTGATCACATCGGTAAAATTTTCTCAACCTCTCACACATTCACTCACTAGTACACCATCTCAATTAAATATTTCTTGTACTAATGAATGTGCTCCTCAAGCAAGCCAATCTTCGATTGAGCTAAATCTCATAGAAAACATAGAGCTCAAAGAAGACGTGCAAAGATTAAAGAAAGATGTGATTCAGTTGAAGGGTAAGGAGAAAGCACAACCTTTTCAAGATAACCGTGACAACATGGTGAAGAAGCTTGAGAAGGGTTCAAACCTTGCTTCCTCCAAAGCCCAACAAAAGAATCATATTTCAAGTAAGGCCAACACAACCAAGAGCAAGAAACATGGAAAAAGGATGTGCTATGGTTGTGGATTGTATGGACATGAGTGGGCTATGTGTCCACACAAGAGTTGGGCCGACAAGTGTGAAGTGGCCGAACAAAAGGCCTCAAACAAGTTGGCCAACCAAAAGAAAAAAGATGGACAAAGCGCTTGTCTCATGAGCAAGACAATGGGGCATCCTACCAAGAAATGCCAAATGTACAAAGAGGCAAGAAAGGAAGCCCAAGTTGCAACAAGAAAATGCTATGGATGCAATGAGATGGGCCACAAGGTTGATAGATGTCCATACAAGCAAAGCAAGCATAGAGCAAACAAAGGTCGCATATGCTATGCTTGTAGAAGAAAGGGGCATCTAAGCTATGAATGCCCAAATGGTAATGTTCCTAAGCCGAAAACATTTGTTTATAATGATATGCCTAGGAAAACCACAAATAGAGTTAGCACTAGCAAGGTGATGTGTTCACCACAAACTAGTACTAAAGCCATTTGGGTACCTAAGCACTTATTGACTAACCCTAAAGGACCCAACAAGAGTTGGGTACCAAAGTGTGCTTAGGTTGTTGATGTAGGTACTTGGTGATGAGATGAAGGTTTGGGGTGGTTGAGCAAGCAAATTGATAATATTCACTCAATCTATCAACCAATTCTTATCATAATCTCTTATATGGTTGACCCAAAGATAATTCAATGAATATATCATATATTTCATCCTCACCATTGGTAACGAGTATCTAAACCTTATAGGATAGCCACTTTATTTGTTTTGTGCTCAATGACTCACAAATAGGCATATTTGTGAAAAATTGAAAGTGGTTAATTAGTTTTACTTGATAATTATCATGTTTGCCATATGGTGCTTTTAAATAGTTCTCTAGTAGAGCAATTCATTTGTTGAGATGCGGGCATACAATAAATAATAAAGCTAAACGAAGAATCACAAGCAGCAAATGATTTGTTTCTATCCTACACCTATCGGACGTGTCCGGTATTACTATCGGACATGTCTGGTATGGCCAGGGACAGAGAGAAAATGTTTCTGTTCTGCGTATTCCGGATGTGTTCGGTATTGAAAGAACTAGAACACCAATTTGAAAGCAATTGAGTTTTGATCCATGTGATTTCATATACCCTCAATATTCTCATAAGCTTGTGATATATCAAATCTAAGTGGATTGTGAGCATCTTTTGAACTCAATTTTAAACATGGCAATTCATCTGGTTTATTGTCAAAATGAAGAATTGGCTCCCAATTTCTTAAGAGAATAAAAGTGCTTGTTGAAAGTCATTCAAATTACTTGAGACACTTATTTAGGGGGAGCTAAATTTCTATTTTGCACCTTGTGGACTAACAAATTTATCTAGCATTCTTTGTAGTCCTTTAGATGAAAATGTATCTAGCATGATTATCTGGCAATTAAGGTCAACATAAAGATTATCATGCTATGTATCTTCTTAGTGGTATTCTTGTGGGCTCAAGGCAAAGGTATGTATTTACATACATGCATTGTAAGTGCATCTAAGGCCCTTTATATGTTAGAATATGCATTTGTGTGACATAGGAGAGATGTTTTTCAAAACCCCTAACTAGCATGGGTAGGAAGTGTGAATTTGAAAAACTATTTGAATCTTGGTCCTTGTGACCTAGCCTTGTCATGTGATGATTATGGCTCTCCTTGATTGTTTGATTGGCTAATCGCAAATGACACGGCTTTCTTAAGTCCATAATCTACTATGTCTCACATTATCTCTCTCTCAAGTAATCAAAATCTATATATGCCAAATAATCAAAAAAGGGAAGTGATATTTATGGCATTGGATAAGAAAAGTGATAATACTCTGTTTGGATCAATATTATATACCTTTTTGTACTGAGAAATAACAGAGAAGGGGATTGGAAGGGAGAAAACACCTTTTGGAACAATTTGGGCCAGCCCGCATATACCGGACGTGTCCGGTATGCCTACCAGACATGTCTGGTATGAGCGGGGCTATAAGACAGAGCGTACCCCTTTGGCCCAGTTAGTTTTATATCTTTCCAACCAACCCAACCGATGCCCTCATCCTCACCTAGGGCGACCGAAGCTTTCACCAAGAAAAGGGAGAGAGGGAGATTGCATTGGAGAAGGATTGCATCAAGGTTGAAGGCCCAGGGATTTGGATTTCACGTCGCTTTCTTGTCTCTTCTCTCAAGGGCAGCAACTATGAGTGGAAGACAGGAGCCTAGATCCAAGCATAGGCATGATCTAGCTTTGGAGAAATACAAGAAGGCAAGATAGAAAATGCATCCTAGATTCGAGCCAACCAGTAGGAGGTCTACCAGAGCTACCTCTAGTGTAGCACCTCAGTATGCAGAGGGGTCAGGGAGCTCTTCTTCTGACACTGATACTGATAAGCTCATAGTGGAGCCCAAAGAAGATAGAAAGAGGAAGAGCACTGATAGAGGCTTAGATGGTGACAGCTCAGATGAGGAGCAGGAGTTTGAGGAGGAGGAGCCTATACCTCCATTTCAGCACCAGCCTGGTCAGGGTATGCATTATGGTCTTCTTAAGACATGTCTGCCTAATGTTCCCTCCTATGTCTCTAGAGTTGACTACAGGGGAAAGGGCATGACCAGAAAAGCCAGAGATGAGAGAAGAGTAGATCTGAGAGGCTTACCTAAGGTTCAGTTTGATCATCGCTTCTAGACAGCCTTTCACATGGACTTCTACTCTAGTGTGATTCTCACTAGGAACCCTGTGATAGCCAAATCTCAGTGGATAGACTGATAGTATGTTAGGGAGCTGCAAAAGGCCTCAGTTGATCATGCTATTGCCATTTGCTAGCGCACAAGAGTTTATGAGATCATGGAGTTCTAGCATGACTGGAACACAGGGTGGTAGCTCAGTTTTATGTTACTCTATTTGTGGAAGAGGAGTCGAGGCGTATGCACTGGATGCTTGAGGGCCAATGGTACAGTGTTGACTATGACGCCTTCGCAGCTTTTCTTGGCTTCTTAGAGGAGGACCTTCGGAGAGACAGGATCTACACCGAGTAGGTGTTACCTCCTAAGCAGCTCGCCTATATGTATCCACTAGGAGGTGAGAGAGGAGCTGTGGGGAAGGTTCTAGGTCTTCACCCAACTTACAGATACCTAGACAGGATGTTCAGGAAGACTATTGACTGCAAGGGTGGAGACAAGGACAACATTATAGATTATTCTAGGAACCTATTCCACAGGATAGCACCTGATGCTCAGCCATTCAGTGTGTTTGACTTTATTTAGTCAGAGATCAGGAGTGTGGGAGAGAGGCCCCTTAAGGGCTATGGATTTGCTCCTTATATCATGTATATGATTGAGCAGGTCACAGGGCACACATTCAAGTATGACAAGATTCACAAGGCCTTGAAGATTGTTGTAGATTTACCTAAGGTTGGGGTACCTCCAGTAGGACCAGGAGGAGCAGCAGTAGCACTAGAGGTAGATGCACCTATAGGTGGTGCAGCAGCAGGACAAGCTTCTCCTCTACCACATGCTCCTTCACGTTCTTCTTCACGTCGTCGTAGTCCTCCATCTCCTATTCGCAAGATGTTTAGTGCTATCTTTGGGATGTGCAAGGACATACAGACCTATTAGCAGCAGGGGAGGGAGGCTAGGAGAAAGGATACTCAGACTTTGAAGCAGATTACTTCTAGACTTGAGCTTGTTCCTCCTAGGTCTCCACTATCAGATGAGGCAGCTAGTGAGCCTAAGACTAAGGAGCAGCAGTAGGGTAGGTATGATGTAGAGTTTGCTGAGTTTCTTCAGCGATGGCAGCAGCAGCACTAGCAGGCTCCAGAGCATCCTGACACTTTACCACTATAGGCTCGGGTGCCTACTCACTCTCAGCCATGTCCCAGTGCTACAGATGAGTATGCTTCAAACTAGTGGAGTGACCTCACGGGTAGTTCCTATGACCAGTTTGGTGCGGGTGGTTCTCGCCCAGCCGGTGCTACACGTTCAGATGATGAGAATGCTGGTAGAGATGAAGATGATGATGAGTGATCATTGTTTTTAGAGACAGCTTGCCACCCCTTTGTCCTTAGTATGTCATTGTTGCACCTTTGTGGTGATAGATGACAACGGGGGAGACAGACTGATTAAAGCTTTAGGATTTTTGTTTCATTTGCTTATCTTTGTACCTAAAGATATGTACTACAGGCTGTAGTTTTTGTTTTTGAGCTTCATTGATGTATTTTGAGTTTGAGATTGCATTGTATCATGTGAGAGATGAGACTCATACTTATGCTTTATCTATGTATCTATTGAGACATGATCTTTATTATTAGTGGCTTATGGACTTGAGAAAATGTGTAATGAGTGCTATGCGTGAGTTACATGTGTTATATTTATTTTCATAAGGACCATGCATGCTAGAATGAAAATATTTGATGTGATGCCTTTATATTTATTCTTGTGTGATATATCTTGTCATATGCATCACGGTTTTACTTTGTCACACACACATGCACCCTATGGATGCAATGATTTAGGGGGAGTCTCCTATATGTTTTAGTATGTGCAATTGACATTTGAGGTCATTTTATGAATTCTAATCATGAGCACGTATTAAGGGGGAGCCTCTTAGAAATCATTGAACCCAAAAGCTTAAATGTTTATATTCTTTCATAAGCTTTAATCAAGTTGTCATCAATCACCAAAAAGGGGGAGATTGAAAGTGCATCTAGCCCTTTAGTGGGTTTTGGATGATTGAATGACAACGTGATTAAAGGACTAACCCATTTGCTAAGTGTGGACAGGTAATAGGTTATCTCACAGGTACTTAATGAAAGCCAAAATGATGTGTTGTTGTATAAACAATCTAGTTGAAGCACAAGACAACAATGCAAATGGAATTCATGCAAAGACTTATTTATTGTGGGATTTCCATGTACTATGTGAAAGCAAGCTTGTAAGAATTGATTAATGAGACATAAGGGATTGCATATAGAATAGTCTCATATTTGAAGCTTGCTAAATTGAAATGAAAAAGATAACAATACATGAATGGATGATTCAACACAAGATGTGACTTGATGGCTTGAGATGGTGAAGATAGCAAGGAAAGGCTTTGATGTACTAAGCAAGGGTGAAGGGCAAGCGACGGCTTGGCGGACGAAGAACCTAGCTAGGGTGAAGAAGGAAGTACTTGCATTTAGTTGAGGTACTAATCAAGCTATGATGGCCATGTTTATGTGGAGGATCAAATCACTATTGGAGTGTTTGATGGAAGTGACTTGATACATTTGGGATTATTCAAATTTGATGAATGGAATCAAGTCACATGCTCAAGATGGCTATGCTCAAGTGAAAAAAGATCAAAGTTGACATGTTAGCACCCTCACTTGGTGAAGATTGGAATACACGGCTTCGGTTGAAAGAGAACAACTCAAAAGGTTTAAATTCGTTATACATTTGAATTTGAGTTAATAGGAATGACGTACTATTAAGAGGGATGCATCATGTTGATAGATAATGTTTCATAAGTGCTCAAGCCAACCCATGTGAGTTTTGAGTATTTGAGCGATAAAAGAGCTAACTTTATTTTTGCTGGTATGGCAATACCGGACGTGTCCGATATTTGCCCAGCTGTGATAAAATTGTTGTTCTCGGGTTGGTTCGTCGGGAGTTATGACGTAAGTCGAGAGTTCTAACAATGGTCGGGAGTTCCGACGTCTCGCACTTTAACTGACATTGGAGGGTTCACTGTCCTGGTCATACCGGACATGTCCGGTATGCATGACCAGAGGCCAATGGCTAGTTTTTAAAAGCCTTGAGGATCGAGAGTTCCGACGTGAGTCGAGAGTTCCGATGGTCGAAAGTTCTGGCATGAGTCGGGAGTTTTGACACATCACATACTTTAACTCAGTTATATGATTTTCAAATTTGCTGAGGGTCGGGATTTCCGACGTGAATAGGGAGTTCCGCGGTCGGGAGTTCCGGCATTCATTGGGAGTTCCGACGCCTCACATTGTCAATGTAACTTAGTTACCATTGGGGCAGTGTAAGTCATACCAGATGTGTCCGGTATGGCAACGGCTATAAAACGGCTAGTTTTTCCAAGGAGACTATAAATACCCCAAGCCTCCACCATTGGAGGCTGCTCACTACTGGAATCTCGATTTTTTCTGACGGTGCGAAAACCCATGGAAAAATTCAAATACCGTCAGAAAAATATTTTTCTGACGGTGTATCGTCAGAAAAATACCCACAGAAATATAATGACAGAAAAATTGACATTTTCTGTGGGTTCACCATCAGAAACAATTTTTCTGTGGGTCTCACACACTCAGAAAAATGGTTTTCGCCCAGATTAAAACTAATTTTTCTGTGTGTTAATCCA
This sequence comes from Miscanthus floridulus, assembly GCF_019320115.1. Taxonomy (NCBI): domain Eukaryota; kingdom Viridiplantae; phylum Streptophyta; class Magnoliopsida; order Poales; family Poaceae; genus Miscanthus; species Miscanthus floridulus. The sequence goes on from NC_089598.1 coordinate 13,788,284, forward strand.
CACAGAAAAAAGAAATAAACGCACAGAAAAAACATTTTTCGATCGGTCTAGGTGAACTCATAGAAAAATTCATTTCGTCCAGATTAAAAAAGAATATTTCTATGTAGCCAGCCTCACAGAAAAAAAGAGTTAAACACACAAAAAAATTATTTTAAAATAGTAGCAACAACATATTAAAATATATATTTTCCATACAGTAATTTCTGTGCATGACAAGGTTTCATTCAAATAATACACAAATACAGTACTCGAAGGGACCTTGATGGGTGACCAGACAACCATCAGTATCAAGAGTACCAAAACAAGTATCACGCCCGATGTGGCTGGGCGACAAGCAAACTTCAAATGACTGACATCAAAATTCTAAACCATCACGAGAGGACGACTAGGACACCATGATGAGCTTCACTACTGTGGCGGCAGTAGCTGCTCCTGCTGCTGCTGCTGCGAGTGCGGCGACGGAAAGGTGGCAGTGGTAGGCATGGTCGGCAACACTCCTGCAGCGACAAAGAAGCAAGTGTTAGGACTAAGTTCTCTAGGTCGAGACTAGGTAACTCATAAAATCCAGGAAGGCGAAGAAAAACCTAAGTCAATACCGATCAAAGCTGAGCCTAATGTAGTGTATCCCTGAGAGTATGATGCTGGATAGGACGCCGGAGCTACAACTGCAAGAAAGGCGAGGTTTGAGTCAGAAAAGCGTAATAAGGAAATTTAAGGAGTGAAACGCGCAAGGGACACAACTTGAGCAATAAATAACAAAGAAATACCTAGAGTCGCCGGCTAGAAGATCCGGTAGAGGTGTGTAGCAAGGCTGACCTATGACATCTTTGTTTTGACTACTATTTTTTCTTCATGTTTTTTCTCTAAAACTGCTATGGACTACCTTCCCCTTGATACCGCAAAGGACATGACACATTCATTTGGAAAACAGAGATAGAGACAGGTATACATCTAACAGTTCGTGGTTCTTCTAATTGTCAAGGTCACACACCTCAACTAGTGAAGTGTCGACCCTAGGAACAATTAGGAAATTGTCATAACAACATGGAAGCAATTGAACAAAGTACAAATAAAAAACTTGCTGAAAACTCAGCTACACAGCAACCAAAGATTGACAACCAGCAAAGATTTTGGGAACACTGAATCAAACTAACAAATGACTGAGCAGCAGCTGTCTAAAGTTCGGTCACACCAAACAAGCTGCTGTCGGATGGGTCACTGCTGAAAAACTGTTGTTCGGTCTCTCCTAGCAGCAAGCACAAGAAAAAGATCACGAACGAGCAGAGATTTCAAGTAAAATTTGCCAACTAGTTGCTGCAATTACTGGATGGTGAAAAAATTCAGAGGAAGCACAGCTGAAGACTGAATATCAGACTCTGAAATTTGAAACAACAATTCACACATAACAGTACTGAAACAGATTATGTGCTACTAGACATACAAAAGCATGCAAGCCATAAATTAAATATTCAGAACTAAAAATTGAATACAGGTAGAGTAGTGAATGAGCAATCTCTGAACTTATTGTTCTCGCGTCGTAGTAATATAAACATATTAGGAACATTGAGGCTAGTTGTACTCTATTCGCTTTACACAATTATAATAACCTTCAGTCATACTACTACACTAAAGAGTATCTCAATTCTAGGATCTAAGTAAGAAGGAACTTGGCGACATACCTCTGCCTCTTCCTGGCTCATTCCCTCTTTCCATTCATGATCAAGAAGGGCATAAAGGTAACTGGAACCTGAACCTGCAATTCAGAGATAACATAAACAAGTGTCAGAAACAATATTTCTCAAGCAAAGCAAGTTTTTTCATAACAAGATTTAGAGTATGAACACTTAGAGATCATGTACAACTCAAATAGTAAGTGATTTAATTACTAGATCACTAGCCATAGCACAAAAGGTATGTCACAGCAAAGAGAATAATGGAAGTAGCATTGAAATACTAACTTGGAAGAAGGGAACAAAATGCTAGTGCTGCGAATGATTCTGGTGACTGGGGAGGCTGGGGTAGTGGAGTTGGAGCTGCTGCAAAGCCAGCAGATCAAGATAATTCATGGGAAGTGCATGCTAAGATGCAGGACAATCTTACATGTCACTTTCATCTTCCTGAAGCATAACTTTGGCTGCTCACTCAATTCTTTATACCGGTATCACAATAAAACAGTCTAGATAAATGAGAGAAAAAACTGAAACATGGAGGAAATGATATCTCAGTCATGATTCATCACTTATACCAACCTCATCATCACCTGATTCACCACCTTCTATTGCATGGTTTATATCAGCAATGCTTGTATCAGCACATCTATCATACACTAAGAAAAACACTAAAGACAGCTATGATACAAATCAGAGAGCATCCTATTGAAGTCAAATGTTGAGAGAATCACACTTTGAGGTGCTACGCCAATTAGCGATTTCACAAAAAAAAACATCCAATTTATTGCTAAGAAATAAGGGATTTCAGCAGGATAGGCATGTAGACACATAAGCATAGTAGTATTGTCAATCTAACATACTCTTGCAAGTGAATAAAATAAGTTTCTAAACAGGCTATTTGACATATAGTTGAGAAATCAATACAGTTGGGGTCATCAAAAGTTGAGAAATCAAGTGCCAATCTCAAACTCTGAAAAGGTTGGAACAATGTCAGGCCAATTCAAAATCAGTAAGGTATGCATTACTCAAAGTTCCAGTACCTGAACACAAGCTCAAGGTTGGAACATTGGCCTTAGATATCAGTTGCTCCTCGGTTGACCTTGAGCTTGGAGCATAAGAAACAAAGTTTCAGTACCTCAACACAAGCTCAAGGTCATCAGTTCTTGGCATGCTTAATATGATATCATCATTGGCAAAGTAAGTGAGGCCTCAGCTTAACGATATGTTGGTACAATTTCCATATACTCAATCATAGGTGGCTGCCAAGGCAAAAAAAACAGATAGAAGAAAACTAAGATCATGTCCCATGGTTTGCTGACAGTCATGAGAATCATACAGAATGCACAAAAAACAAATTGCAGCCACCTCAGAGTTTATTTTTCATGTTGCATCATTGGCCAAATAGATATCAAGAGTTTGAACATCACAGTCATATCAAGAGATTGAACATTAGTGTCATAAATTTTAGATGCTTCAGCACAAAGAACCCTCACTAGAATCAGAGCTATGGACTTAAGCAAGACGCAGCTGCCACACCATAGGGTGCTCCTCCAGCGCCTAGGGTTAAGTAAACATCATCGACCAAGACAACGGTTTGAACTAACAATAGAGGAGAAGAACATTCTTCTAGAAGTTGAACCCATAATATTCCGTGTGAGAAGTTGAACCCATAATATTCCTATGTTACAACAAAAGCACCATCTAAAGGACCCAACTTTTACAAATATATTGAATTAAGCATTGCCTTCAACAAATAATTAGCACGAGAAGGCTTGAGAAAGTAAGGCAGTGCAAAGGGACAGATCAGTTATATACTAGCACAGAGTAGTGATGATATCTCAAAATAATAATAAGAAGAAAAAAATCAGGTCACGAGCGCTGAACAAAACATGATGACATGCGCAGGTATTAATAGTTCTACTAGAGTTAGGACCCACTTATAGTACTCAAAGTCTCAATCTTAAACAGTCAGCGTAGATTAGCACGCAAAACCAGTGACCTGTGCATGGCATGTAGCCCAGGTACACAAAATACCAATAATAAGATGGTGATCAAATGATGTAGTATTCAACACATTGGCCTCAGATATCAGTTGCTCCTTGGTTGACCTTGAGCTTGGAGCATAAGAAACAAAGAGTAAGAAACAAAGTTCTAGTACCTCAACACAAGCTCAAGGTCATCAGTTCTTGTCATGCTTAATATGATATCATCATTGGCAAAGTAAGTGAGGCCTCAGCTTAACGATATGTTATTACAATTTCCATATACTCAATCATAGGTGGCTGCCAAGGCAAAAAAATAGATAGAAGAAAACTAAGATCATGTCCCATGGTTTGATGACAGTCATGAGAATCATACAGAATGCACAAAAACTAAATTGCAGACACCTCAGAGTTTATTTTTCATGTTGCATCATTGGCCAAATAGATATCAAGAGTTTGAACATCACAGTCATATCAAGAGATTGAACATCAGTGTCATAAATTCTAGATGCTTCAACACAAAGAACCCTCACTAGAATCAGAGCTATGGACTTAAGCAAGATGCGGCTACCACACCATAGGGTGCTCCTCCAGCGCCTAGGGTTAAGTAAACATCATCAACCAAGGCACTTTGCTTAGTTTGTAAATTGGACTAGGCATCATCATGTGCAAAATCTAGGCGACAACACATGTGTACAACAAATAAGAGGTGCACATCACACAGATCTGAGGGCGGAACAAGACGAAAGCAAATGTAAACATGTAGATCAACAAAAATGTCACCCAGATCTAAGTATCTAAGAACATGAACCCTAATATCAGTGGACGACAAACAAAATCCACAAATGATTCAACATAAATCACCACACAGAGAGGGGCAGGAGATGGGGGCAGGTGAGATATACTGTCGGAGCACTAGAGGACCAACACGAATCCGCCGGTGGAGGTTGACCGTATAGGTCAAGCGAGCTCGATGGGGAGGAAGAGGAGAGAGCGCACCAAACCAAAGGAGGAAGGAGAGGCATGAAATGGGGATAGTAACCCTAGCCCAATCCCTAGGACGACAAGATCTCCCGCGCAAGATCTGGGGGCAGTGGTGGCCGCCGCAATGGTGGAAGAGAGGAGGGGGAGGCAGATCTAGGGGCGGCGGGGGAGAAGAATGGGGAGGGTGTGGATCTGCTCGATCATCGGCGGCGGCGATGGATCCGGATGCGCTGCTCGGGTGAAGGGTGAAGAGGGAGATGGATCCGGCGTCGGGGGTGAAGGAGAGGGGCCATGCCCGCCGGGTCGATAAAGAGGGAGAGGGAGGAGGGGAGGAGCGACGGCGCTGCTCGAGGAGGGGAGGAGCCCCCGCGCTGAGTCGCAGAGGGAGGGGCGCGGCGCTGAAAGGAGAGAGTGAGGGAGGGGGCGTGGTCTACTGCGCGCGTGAGAGGGTGTTTGGGGGGCGCGGCGGCCGGATTAGGGTTTGGATTTTTCTGTGCGTGCACATTTTTTTCCGTGCATTTTTTAAGAACCGACACAATAAATTGTATTTTTCTGTGAGTGATGATTTTTTCTGTGTGTATATTGTCACGCACAGAAAAATCATACAATTTTTCTGTGGGTTTTCATATTTTTCTGTCGGTATATTTTGGAACCGACAGAAAAATCATAATTTTTCTGTGCGTGTCGAGAAAAACGCACAGAAAAATTCATCACCCACTGAAAAAAGCGAGATTCCAGTAGTGGCTGATTCTGCTGATACACACACACGTTTTTGAGCCTTGCCAACTCTCCCAACCCTCTCTTAGTGAGTGATTGATCAAATTTGCCAAATCAAATTGTGGGTTGAGTGAAATTCAAAAAGAGAGCAATCCAACCACTTGAGCACTTGTGCATATTGTCAATCTTGTGATTCGTATTTGTTACTCTTGGACTCTTCGGTCCTAGATGGTTAGGCGTCGCCAGAGAGCACCCGAGAGATTATGGTGTGCCTCGGAAAACATGTAACGGTCAATTCCACCGCCTCGGAATCAACTAGTGGAAGGAGGAAAAGGAGTTGAAAAAGACTCCGGCTAGAGTGACATTCGTGGTACCCTCTAGGGCTGACCTTCGCTGGGTCGCCCGTAGCCCCCTCAACGGAGAGTAGGACTCGAACGAGTCCGAACTTCGGTAAAACAAATATCGTGTCTCAATTTGTATTTCATTTGATATTTGTGTTGCTCTAGCTCTTGTGCATGTTCTCTGTGTATATTGTCATCTCTAGTAGGTGCCTACAGTTTGGTTTGAAGATAGAAATCGAAAGGAGCAAGTTCAGGGTTGATCTGCAGAAATCGTGTATACCGGACACGTCCGGTATTAGAGCTCTGTGCTGAAAATATTTATTCTCTGTTCTAACTTTGTTTGCAGGGTTGTAGCTTCTAGATATATTCTTTATACTTTGTTTACTCTGTGGCTAACTTGTGAGGGGTAGTATTATTCTTAATTTGGAGTTTCCATTTTGGAAACTCCCTTTTCTAATTGTTTCCGCATTTAAAGGTGTTAATTTTCAGAAACGCCTATTCACCCTCTCTCTAGACGGCATCCTAGGTCATTTCACACATGCGTGTACAACTATCACACTACTGCTCATTTTGTAACTTCAACAGGCTCAAACAGTAAGAGAGCTAGCAAAATATTTATTTCACTTTTCCAAAGTCCAACAAATGTATGATCAAAGACCAAGACTCACAAGACACAATTAAAAAACTGAGGCTATACGCAAATAAAATATTGCATTAGCTGATAAGTTAAATTAATAAATACTGCTGTAAGTAAATATCAATTCAGTGGAAAGCACAAACTTGAAGAGAAATGCGTGCAGCTACTGTCCAGACTTGAATTGCTGCAAAATCATAGCTCAGCTAAAGGGCATCACATACGTAATATAAATATGTAAAGCCCAGCTGGTTTGTACACCGATTCAAAGAGAAAGCTTGAAAGGAACTACTGAACACAATAGCTGATTACCTCAGCTGCATGAGAACGACTGTGGAGCAGTGCTCGTGTTACCAGTTGTGACAGAAATATCGGAGGGGGGCGGTAGGACAAAAAATCGACCAAAATTTCAACCGAAAATTTTGACTAAAATTTGTAAACTTGAATTAATCTCATCCAAATGAAATAAACCTGAAATTACCGGTAATATTTACTGAAGGTCACCAGCAGGACCAAAAATCACCAAATTCGATCAAAATTCCAAACCCTGCTACGGAGTAGCATAGATATATATTTAACAAGAAGAATATTTGTGTTTCATTCATCTACAAAAGGAAAAACACTTCGGCAAGTAGATAACTGCTTCTTTATTTTTTGGCAGATAAAACCGGAATAATCCATGCCTTAGCTATCACACTACTTTGTTACGAATAATGCACTGTCAATTTATTCTAGGCACCTTTGAACAGAGAAAAGATAACAAAATTTCAGAGTAGTTGATCTACCATGAGGTTTAGCGGTCTACACGCAAGGCAGCTTTAGATTATTCGGAGTTTGGAAGCACCCAGGGATAAGAATGTAATTTCATATCAGTCCAAGGACACCTTCCTTTCGTTGTGGTATACGTACTGGGTTGCGGCGGAGGACACAGGAGTATTGGCTGTTGACAAGCTGGCTAGAATTGGGTGGGGATAAAGAACGGCAAAAAGCCTTTGTCGGGTCGTGTTTAGCTTATAAGTCATGATTGAAAATACTGTTGACTAATTTGGTGTGAGAAAAAATATTATTTATTGATTAAAAATAAAAAAACAAGCCAAACAAATGCAAACAAACATGCCGAAAGTCTTACCCGGCGTGTCTCCGGACCATGGATTATTCTGCCATCACTCTCTGTGCCTGGGGATGCCATTGTTTATATATAATACTAGCGTGAGTGCCCACGCTTCGCGTGGGAAAAAAAGAGAAAAAAAAAGATGGAACAGGTGTGTACTGTTCCACAACGGGCATATACTGTTTTGTATTGGGTTTATACTGGTTTCTTATCAGGTTGGACTGTTCTTTATCGGGTTGATACTGTGCATAGCGGAGGTGGTACCCGATACTGCTGATCTACAGTGATATGCGTCTGAGAGAGTCTCGGATGAACAGTGAAATGAACACGAATTTAAAGTTATATATATATATATATATATATATATATATATATATATATATATATATATATATATATATATATATATATATATATATATATATATATAGATAGATAGATAGATTCTCTCTAATGATATACGCGCTAGCTATGAAGGCCCAAAATGGCAAAGAAAAATGATAAAGATTTATGAAGACACTGTCAGTTTATAGCTGAGTATATATTCAGTGCAACAAAGATTAGGCGACTGGTCTTAATTTCTAACTGGGTAAGTATAGTCAACAACTCATAAGGATTTTAGAATGGTAGTGTCGGGTACCGCGAGAAGGGGTACCCTAAGCAAGACCCAAAAAACAACTGCTTAGACTTCGTAAAGATCGAAACCAGCTAAAACGCTGCCGGCCTCGGCCGATTCTCCGACTCGCCCGAGGCTCCAAGGGCCTCGGCCAATTCTCCGACTCGCCCGAGGCCCATCGCCACGGGCCTCGGCCGATTCTCCGATTCGCCCGAGGCCCCCTCACTACTGATCCCGAGCGATCCCCCGCCAAAGGCCTCGGCTGGGCCACCGACCCTCCGTCTCGCGCAAGGCAGGCTCGGCAGCACTCCGCTGCCTCTTCCTTCTCCCGTCCCTCTGACAAAACGTCGTGTCGCATCAACTCAGCCAACTGCTGCCCCTGACGACAACGGCATGCTCGACACAGTACAGCAGAATGGCCGATGGGACAGGAGGCAGGACTGGGCAGGGGTTACCCGCCACTGTACTAACCACCATGCACATGGTTGACGCCCATGCCTCACTGTGCTGCCAACTCCTGCTCCGAGGACAACGCGGCGTGGGAAGCCACGTCTGGGCTACTGTGGCCTCGGAATCAGTACCCAGGACCAATAATTCCCTCCAGGGCCTCGGCGGTTTGCTTCAGGGGCTCGACAGCCTGGGGACCCATGTCCGCCAACGCCCCCAGCGATGGCTTGGCCTCGGCACCTACAGAACCACGGCCCCCTACGACGTCATCACGCGATGACCTGCATGTCCCTCGGACTGGGCGGGGGTTACCCGTCACTGTGCTAACCACCATGCACATGGTTGACACCCATGCCTCACTGTGCTGCCAACTCCTGCCCCGAGGACAACGCGGCATGGGAAGCCACGTCTGGGCTGCTGTGGCCTCGGAATCAGTACCCGGGACCAATAATTCCCTCCAGGGCCTCGGCGGTTTGCTTCACGGGCTCGGCAGCCTGAGGGTCCATGACCGCCGAGCCCCCCACGATGGCTCGGCCTCGGTATCTGCAGAGCCGCTGCCCACTACGACGTCATTACACGGTGACCAGCACGTCGCCCGCCATGTCCTGCATCAAGCTGTACTGGAGTCCCACGACGCACAGGATCGAGTATGACCGGCGCGTCACTTCTGCACGACAAGGACGGGGCCACTCCGTCGACCACGCCGCAACAGTGGCCGGCTATAGGGCTCGGACACGCCACCCCCGTTTTTAGAACGCCATGTAGCAACATATGTAGGTTCCTGGTTCTCCCTTGGAGTATAAAAGGGAAGGACCGGGGCCATTTCTAGGGGGGGAGGAAGGAGGACGAACACACCGATAGAACTAGACACTTCCGCTACGCTGGGGGAGAACAACGCCTCAAGCAGCCCGCACCACCCTCACCGAGACCTGGGGCTAGCCCCCTCTCTCACCTAGCTTGTAACCCCCTACTACGAGCACTCCGGTGCAAGGAATACAAGATCGATCTCTCGGACTGGACGTAGGGCCTCGATTGCCTGAACCAGTATAAACCTTGTGTCTCTTTGCATCGCCATCCGGGATTAGGAGCACGCAGCACAAATTCACTCGTCGGTTGAGGGACCCCTGGTTCCAAAGCAACGACAGTTGGCGTGCCAGGTAGGGGGCGCTGCGTGTCAGCTTCGCCATCCTAGCAAGTTCCGGATGGCAGACCCCGTACGACCATTGCGTCTCGGCACCATGGTTTGGTTCGGGAGCCTAGAGTTCATGTCCCTAGGGCATGAGTACGACATGGTGCTCCTCACTCCTCGAGCCCCACCGTCCGACGGTGAAGTCGCGCCCCGGCAGCCCAGGCGCAGGCGGCGCCTGGGCGGCCGTTCTCGCCACGCTCGCCAGGCGCGACGCGAGCGGGGCCACCCCGACGTCACGCGAGCCCGGGGCATCACGCCCCTCCTCGCCGATGCCCTACGACCAGCTGTTGGTACGGGGTCCCTGGCTGGGGACCTGTCTGGCCTGAGCATGGACGAAGGAAAATCGCCGGTGGCTCGCGGCGACGCCCAGTCGTCTAGCTCCGCTCTACCACTCCCTCAAGAGCCGACCCCGGCGGGGCAGAATATGGAGACGGCACCGTCCCCATACCCCTTTGGGTTGAGAGATGCCGCCGCCTCTTACGCCTACGCATACGCTGCCACCCACGAGCACCCTGCGGAACGCCGCCAGCGCTTCGCTCTCGACCTGAGCACCCGCTCCGACCCCTCGGACGAGGACAAGGCATGGCCCGGGGTGGATTTCTCCGAACTCCACAACCCTGGGGCTTTGCGCCAATTCTTGGCCGCAAGCGACTACTGCCTCGGCTACTCTGACTCTGACGACGAGGGGACTTACGATCCATCTCGTGAGTGCTTCCACGTCGGGCTCGGGATGCCAAGGGCGGGTGAAGAGGACGAAAGGACAGGCAACCATTCCCCGCCCCGGGCAGGGGCGGGCGACGCCACACCTCCGCGTCTCGAGGCCCCGGCAGCACGGGACGAGAATCCCGTTCGTGGGGGGCATCGACGCCCAGATCTGGAGCAGCTCCGCGAGCTTCGAGACAAGGTCGAACAAGACCGGCTCCTTCTGCAACAGCTTCGGAACACTCTCGAGCAGGAACAGCAGGGGCGCGGTGAGGGTGGAGGAGCCCGAGGGAGGGCCCGCGACGTCCATCACCGCATCAACAACGACGAGGAGGAAGCGCCACCCCCAATCTTTAATCGCGCCAGCCAGAATGTCGCAGCCGCTGCGATGCTGGTCCGATCGATGCCCGAGCCCTCCACCACCGAGGGGCGACGGGTCCGTGGGGAACTCCGCGATCTCCTCGAGACCGCAGCGGTGCAGCAGGCCGAAAGTTCCGCCTCCCGTCGGCGCGGAGGCACCTCGGAGCAACCCACAGCGCAACCTCGCCGGGGCCAGGATGCCTCAGTCCGTCCCGAGGACGCTCGCGCGCCGACGGTCAACAGGGCCCCCTCGGTGCGCGACCGACCTAGGGACCGACGCGAGGCACAGGGCGACCACGAAGTAGTTGGCAGGCGACGGCGCCATGACGACGGAGCAGCACGGGGCTACCACCCACACCGAGGCGGTCGCTACGACAACGGTGAGGACCGCAGTCCTTCCCCTGAGCCGCCGGGACCTTGGGTCTTCAGCAGGGCCATCCGTGCTGCTCCCTTCCCCGCCCGGTTCCGACAGCCGGCCAACCTTGCGAAATACAGCGGCGAGACCAACCCGGAACTCTGTCTCGCCGATTACCGCCTGGCCTGCTAGCTAGGTGGCGCGGATGATGACCTGCTCATCATCCGCAATCTCCCTCTGCTGTTGTCGGACTCGGCACGAGCCTGGCTCGAGCATCTCCCTCCCTCGCAAATCCACGACTGGCGCGACTTGGTTAGGATCTTCGTCGGGAACTTCCAGGGCACATACGTGCGCCCTGGGAATTCCTGGGATCTTAAAAGCTGCCGCCAGAAGCCAGACGAGTCTCTCCGAGATTTCATCCGGCGCTTCTCCAAGCAGTGCACCAAGCTACCCAGCGTCGGTAACTCGGAGATCGTCCAGGCTTTCCTCTCCGGCACCACTTGTCGGGACTTGGTCCGAGAGTTAGGACGCAACGTCCCACGCTCTGCTGCCGCGCTCCTCGACATCGCCACCAGCTTCGCCTCAGGGGAAGAGGCTGTCGGAGCCATATTCCCCGACGACGATCCCAAAGGGAAGCGAAGGGAAGAGGCCCCCGAGGCCTCAGCCCCCCACCTCCCTAAGAAAAAGAAGAAGGGTTGCCCAGGGAAGCAGGAAGTCCTCGAGGCCGTCCATGTCGCCACGACGGATCGCAGGAATTCCCGCGGCCCCCGCGGCCCCGGGCTATTTGACGACATGCTGAAGAAGCCCTACCCTTACCATCAAGGTCCGGTGAAGCACGCCCTCGAGGAGTGCACCATGCTCCGGCGCTACTACGCCAGGCTCGGGCTCCCCGACGACGACGCCAAACAGAAGGGCCCCGGCGGTCGGAATGAGGACAAGGACGACGGGTTCCCCGAGGTACGCAACGCTTTCATGATCTTTGGCGGACCCTCGGCATGCCTCACGGCGCGCCAGCGAAAGAGGGAACGCCGGGAGGTTTTCTCGGTCAAGGTGGCCACCCCCCGGTACCTCGACTGGTCTCGGGAGGCAATCACCTTTGATCGGCATGACCACCCCGATTATATTCCAAACCCCGGACAGTACCCGCTTGTCGTCGACCCGATCGTCGGCAACACCCGACTTACCAAAGTGCTCATGGACGGAGGCAGCGGCCTCAACATCCTCTACGTCAACACTCTGGAGCTCCTGGAGCTCGACCGATCACTGCTCCGAGGCGGTTCCGCGCCCTTCCACGGCGTCGTGCCAGGAAAGCGCACGTGACCCCTCGGGCGCATCGACTTACCCGTCTGTTTCGGCACTCCCTCCAACTACCGCAAGGAGATCCTCACCTTCGAGGTGGTGGAATTCAAGGGGGCCTACCACGCCATCTTGGGGCGCCCGTGCTACGCCAAGTTCATGGCGATCCCCAACTACACCTACCTCAAGCTCAAGATGCCAGGCCCCAACGGCATCATCACCGTCGAGTCCACGTACGAACATGCATACGACTGCGACGTCGAGTGCATCGAGTACGCCGAGGCCATCGTGGAGGCCGAGACCCTCATCGCCGATCTCGACCAGCTTGGTAGCGAGGTTCCCGACGCCAAGCGGCGCGCCGGGACCTTCGAGCCCGCGAAGGCCGCCAAGCTCGTCCCCGTCGACCCCACCGTCCCCGATGGCCGAGGGCTGAAGATCGGCGCCACCCTCGACAGCAAATAGGAGGCCGTGCTCGTCGGCTTTCTCCGTGCGAACGTCGATATGTTCGCATGGAGTCCCTCGGATATGCCGGGCATACCAAGGGAGGTCGCCGAGCACGCCTTAGATATCCGGGCGGGCTCCAGGCCGGCAAAGCAGCGCCTGCGCCGATTTGACGAGGAGAAGCGCAGGGCCATCGGCGAAGAAGTGCAGAAGCTCATGGCAGCCGGGTTCATCAAGGAGGTATTCCATCCAGAGTGGTTGGCTAACCCTGTATTAGTCAGGAAGAAAAGTGGCAAATGGAGGATGTGCGTGGACTACACTGGTCTAAATAAAGCGTGCCCGAAAGTCCCATTCCCACTACCGCGAATTGACCAAATCGTCGACTCCACTGCAGGATGCGAAACCCTCTCCTTCCTCGATGCGTATTCCGGTTACCACCAAATCAAGATGAAAGAGTCCGACCAGCTCGCGACTTCTTTCATCACTCCATTCGGCATGTACTGCTACATAACCATGCCGTTCGGCCTCAGAAACGCAGGGGCTACTTACCAACGGTGCATGATCCAAGTCTTTGGCGAACACATCGGACGAACCGTTGAGGCCTACGTGGATGACATCGTAGTTAAGTCCAGGAAGGCCGGTGACCTCGTCGGCGACTTGAAGGTTGCCTTCACATGTCTCAGAGAAAAGGGCATCAAGCTCAACCCCGAGAAGTGTGTCTTCGGGGTTCCCCGAGGCATGCTCTTGGGATTCATAGTCTCGGAGCGTGGGATCGAGGCCAACCCGGAGAAGGTCTCGGCCGTGACCAACATGGGCCCAATCCGGGACCTCAAAGGGGTGCAGAGGGTCATGGGATGCCTTGCGGCCCTAAGCCGCTTCATCTCGCGCCTCGGCGAAAAAGGCCTGCCCCTGTACCGCCTCTTGAGAAAGTCCGAGCGCTTTTCTTGGACCACCGAGGCCGAGGAAGCCCTCGCCAGGCTCAAAGCGCTGCTCACCACCCCCCCCGTCCTAGTTCCACCCACCGAGGGCGAGCGCCTCTTACTCTACGTCACTGCGACGACCCAAGTGGTCAGCGCAGCCGTAGTAGTCGAGAGGCAGGAGAAGGGACACGCTCTACCTGTCCAACGACCTGTTTACTTCATCAGCGAAGTGCTCTCCGAGACTAAGACGCGTTACCCCCACATCCAGAAGCTGGTTTACGCCGTAGTCTTGGCTCGACGCAAGCTGCGGCACTACTTCGAGTCCCACCCGGTGACTGTGGTGTCGTCTTTTCTTCTGGGAGAGATAATCCAAAACCGGGAGGCCTCGGGTAGAATAGCCAAGTGGGCTGTCGAACTCATGGGGGAAACCTTGTCTTTCGCGCCTCAGAAAGCGATCAAATCACAAGTCCTGTCCGACTTTGTAGCCGAATGGACCGACACACAGCTGCCACCCGTTCAGATCCGATCAGAATGCTGGACCATGTACTTCGACGGGTCTCTGATGAAAACTGGGGCTGGCGCGGGCCTGCTCCTGGTCTCGCCCCTCGGAGTACACATGCGCTACATGATCCGTCTTCACTTCGCCGCCTCCAACAATGTCGCCGAATACGAGGCCCTCGTCAACGGCCTGCAAATCGCCATCGAACTTGGAGTGCGACGCCTCGACGTACGGGGTGATTCGCAGCTCGTCGTCAATCAGGTGATGAAAGAGTCGAGCTGCCATGACCCCAAAATGAAGGCGTACTGCGCGATAGTACGACGCCTGGAGGGCAAGTTCGACGGTCTCGAGCTCAACCACGTTGCACGAAAGTTCAACGAGGCCGCGGACGAACTAGCAAAGATGGCGTCGGCGCGGACCCCGGTTCCCCCGAACGTCTTCGCCAGAGACCTCCACAAACCATCCGTCGACTACGCCCCGGCGACGGAAGAGGGCCCGTCAGCCGATCCCACCACAGGGCCCGAGGCCCCCTCTGCCACCGAGACCTCGCCCGCCAGGCCCGAGGCCATGGCGATTGACGCAGAGCCTCCCGAGGCCGACCAAGGGACGGACTGGCGAGTCCCTTTCCTCGATCGCCTCGTTCGAGGAGAGCTTCCTGCTGACAGAGCCGAAGCCCGGCGGCTTGCGCGACGCGCCAAGACTTACGTCCTCTGCGACGGCGAGTTATATAGGCGTAGCCTATCTGGTATTCTCCAACGATGCATCACCACCGAGGCTGGCCAATCCTTGCTTTGCGACTTGCATGCGGGAGTCTGCGGGCACCACGCGGCGCCTCGCGCGCTCGTGGGTAACGCCTTCCGCCAAGGTTTCTATTGGCCGACGGCGGTGGCAGACGCCACGAGGCTAGTACGCTCCTGCGAGGGATGCTAGTACTACGCTCGACAGACGCACCTCCCGGCCCAAGCCCTCCAAACCATCCCCATCACATGGCCATTCGCCGTATGGGGGCTGGACATGGTTGGGCCTCTGCAGAAGGCACCCGGGGCCTATACCCATCTGCTGGTAGCTATCGACAAATTCTCCAAATGGGTCGAGGCTCGTCCGATCGCTCAGATCAAATCCGAGCAAGCGGTGCTGTTCTTTACGGATATCATCCACAGGTTCGGGGTTCCTAACACCATCATCACTGACAATGGGACACAATTCACCGGTCGCAAATTCCTAACTTTCTGCGACGACCACCACATCCGGGTGGCCTGGTCGGCCGTAGGGCACCCAAGGACGAATGGCCAAGTAGAGCGTGCCAACGGCATGATCCTACAAGGCCTTAAGCCAAGAATATTCAATCGGTTGCAGAGGTTTAGCAAGAAATGGCTTGCCGAACTCCCGTCAGTCATCTGGAGCCTAAGGAATACCCCGAGCCGAGCCACGGGATTCACACCGTTCTTCCTGGTCTACGGAGCCGAGGCCATCCTCCCTCGGGATCAGCCTGGTCCCGCCAGAAAACACGCGGGAAGTTCCACCCACGGGGCTCGGGCCGTAGCGGGGCAAGGGCCGAACTCCCCTCGGCGGGATCTGGGACTGGCTGCTCCGCGGTACTGGCCGCCCCGACGTCCGCCGCCTCCTTCCCTCGGGAAGAATCATCAGACGAGATTGTCTGAACCAGGGGCGGCGCCAAAATTTGCTCCGTCTCCGCCTCCATCGCCCCGGTCTCGACGAACCCGGGGGCTCTGGCCTCCGCCATCTCTACCTCGATGGCCCCGGCGTCCACCGCCCTGACTTCGGAGGTCTTGGGGGCTCCGGCCTCACCCTCAATGGCCTCGGCAGTGCCAGACGCCCCAGCCTCCTTTGCCCCAAGGCCCACAGCATCGCGAGGCGTGGGCTCCTCCTCTTCGACCCGCTCCGCGGCCGCCTCGGCACCCTTTTCCTGGGCAGCCGCCTCCTCCGAAACGGCCTGCGCCTCGCCCGACGCCGCGCCACGCTGCACGCCAGCCTGCGCCTCCGCTGCCTGATGGGCGGAGGAGCTAACGTTCGCCTTGAGCGCCTTACGGGGCGCCAAAGGAGGATCTTCCACCAGATGCGTCTGGCTGGAAGCAAAGACACTCCCGAGGTCAGCATGCGATCAAGGGGCAAACAGGAAGTACTACGGACTCCACCAGGGAAGACGCTTACCGCGAACGGGGATGCAGCCGCTTCGACACCGCCTGCCTCCTCTGCAACGGTGGCAGTGGTGGCAGCAGCGCGGCCTCGGTGTCCACCAGTGCCAGTCGGCCTCCGTCGGACCCCGGCACCTCCTCGACCCTTCGCGGAGACGATGGGGTCGCCCCCACCGTCACCCGCTCCACCTCCACCGTCGAACCCATCGGGCTGACGGCACGCTCTTCCGACACCCGCGCCTCGGGTGTGTCGGCCTCGGCCCCGGGACAGGCCGCCACGGGCCCCGGGGCACCTCCTCCTCCTCCTAGGGGCGTCAGGCTCCTTGCCGGCGCCCCGGGAACCATCTCCCTGATGTCGGGGAGGTGTTCCAGGCAGGCCGTCCCCACCTCGCGCCCGCCGCCGTCGCTCGAAGAATCCGACACCGACGATGAGGGAGACGGTTCCAACGGGAGACCGTCGAGCCTCTGACGCCGGCGACGGGCGTCCAGCTTTTCGCGCGCGAGGATCTTCTTCGTACGTTTCGCCTCCTTGGCATCTTTCTTCTTCTTCTCCTCCTCGGCACGCGCCCTGTTCACGGATCGCCGCCGGGCGTCCTCAGGAACGGGCGGCGGGGAGCCTCGCACGTCTCTTATCCCCTGTGAGAACGACGAAGTAAGGCAACAGACAAAAAAGGCGAAAAACAAGAAGGCCGCGAAAGCCTCGACAACATCCAACTTACCAGCGAAACATACCCCCGCGACGGGCGCATCGGGAACGGCATCAAATCGTCGATCTTCGGCTTCCCGTCCACCGCTTCTCTCACCCGACACAGGGTCTCGTCGTCGGAAAGGGCGAAGGCGGACATCTTGACACCGATGATCGAATCGCCCGGGGTCATCTCGAATAGCCGCCGCCGCCGGGCCATCAGCGGCAACACCCTCCGGTGATGAAAAGCCGCCACGACCACAGCCGCCGAAAGGCCATGGTCGCGCAGCTTCCGCAAGGCCCTCAAAAGCGGTTCCAGCCTGGGCTGATCGGCCTGGATGACGCCGTACCCCCACTTCTCCGGTTGACTCTCCACGACCCGCCCGATATAAGGGGGAAGTCCTCCGCCGTCGTTACGGAGGTAGAACCAGCCATCATACCAACGACGGTTGGACGATGACAGCTGGGCCGGGATGTAGAGGGACTGCCGGTCTTGCCGCACGTGAAGGGTGCAGCCGCTGGCCCTCTGCACCTTCCGAGCCCCCCTCGTTCCCCCCGGCTTGGTGGTGAACGTCGCTCGGAATAGGTGGAGCCACAACTCCCAGTGGGGAGCGATCCCCAAGTACCCCTCACAGACGGCGACGAAGATGGCCGCCTGCGCGATGGAGTTGGGGCTGAAGTTGTGCAGCTCCACGCCGTAATAGTGCGGGAGCGCCCACATAAAGCTATCCGCCGGCGACCCAAAGCCTCGCTCGTGGAAGACCACGAAGCTCACCACGTAGCCGTCGCGCGGCCTCGGCTCCGACTCGTCCCCCGGAGCAATCCACTCCGGCTCGTCGGGGTCGGTGATCGGGCGAAGAAGACCGGCCTCCACGAGCGACTGCAGCTTCTCCTCGGTGACGTCAGATCGCTCCCAGGGGTCCACCGCAAGGAGGACAGGACCACCAGCCATTTGCACGGCGAAGGACGCTGCTACGACGGTTCTCTCTCTCCCTCTCTCTTTCAATCTCTCGCCCTCGCCCTTCTCCTCCCTGGCGCTCTATACTCTCAGCAGCGGCACGAAGGCAGCAAAAGCGAATGCGAAAGAGGTAAGAAGGGGAAGGGCGAGGTTCTTTGCGTATTTATGCAGGGACAAGACGAAACCGCCGGGCGACGAAATCGGGGAAGTTTCCCCCAGAAAATCCGGCGCGGTTATCCAGATCCGGTTTCACCGCCCACGCGCCCACTCCCTCCTCATTAAATCGTGCGTGCGGACACGTCCCGTCGGCTGACCCCACATCGCGTCCAACCGCAGCAGCAGCAGGCGCCGTTCCGCCTCCCCAAAAAAAGTCGCCTCAAAAGACGCGCCTGCCGTTGTTAGCCGTAGGGGGATTCCTTTCAGGCAAAGGAACTGGGCACCGAGCCCGCTACGGTCCAGGGGTTCGAAGGCTGGGCCCTTAGGGGTTTCGACAGCCGCCCCAGGGCAACAGAGTCAGGGGCGACTACGGGCGAGCCTATGCAAGGCCGAGGCCCAAGCAAGCGAAACGCTTGGGACGCCCTGTGTCGTGTCCGAGACCGGTAGGGAGGTCTCCGAATGGGATCCCACCGTAGGGAGGCACCGAGCCACCGAGGCCCAGCGAACGGCCTCGGCACCCACTAGAGAAACCCTCCGGTACTCTTGGAGCGCGTCTCCGGACCGCTAGCCGACCCCCAGCGAACAGGGTACGGGCCTCCACTCGGACTTACCCGATAACAGCTCACCGGAAATGTCGTCGCTCGCACCCACCGAGGGTAGCACGGCATCTTCCACCCCTCCTTCCGAGCAAAAAGGAAGCGCGAGGGTCGAATGAAAAGTCAGGAGAATCCCTGACGGCCCTCTTGCCCCGCGCAGAGGTTAGGGGACCCTTCCTGCAAAACATTGCCGAGGCCCAGCGGCTTAGACTCGCACACGAGGGGGCTCGGCAAAACAAACCCTCCTTCCGAGCAAAAAGGAAGCGCGAGGGTCGTTCAAAAAGCCAGAAGAACTCCTGACGGTCCTCTCACCCTGTGCAGAGGCTAGGGAGCCTCTTCTGCAAAAGACGCTGAGACCCCGCGACCTAGCCTCGCACCCGAGGGGGGCTCGGCAGACAAACCCTCACGCGCGAGGGGCGAACCAAAAGCCAGGGGGACCTCTGACCGCTCTCTCGCTCCGTGCGAGAGACTCGGGGGTTCCTCCTGCAACTTTGCCGAGACCCAGCGGCTCAAGCTCGCGCACGAGTGGGCTCGGCAAACAGCCCCCCCCCCCGTCCGAACAAAAAGGACGTGCAGGGGACGAACAAAAAACTCGCTCCGTGCAGAGGCTCGAGGGCTCTTCCTGCACCCAAGATAAAGACAAAGCGACCCAAGCCCGTTACGGTCCAGGGGTTCGAAGGCTGGGCCCCCAGGGGTTTCGACAGCCGCCCCAATATAAAGGAGTCAGGGACGACCACGGGCGAACCTGTACAGGCGCGCCCCGGGTCGTGTCCGAGACCGGCAGGGAGGTCTCTGAATGGGATCCCACCGTAGGGAGGCACCGAGCCACCGAGGCCCAGCGAACGGCCTCGGCACCCACTAGAGAAGCCCGCCGGTATTCTTGGAGCGCGTCTCCGGACCGCTAGCCGACCCCCAGCGAACGGGGTACGGGCCTCCACTCGGACTTACCCGATAACAGCTCACCGGAAATGCCATCGCTCGCACCCACCAAGGGTAGCATGGCATCTTCCACCCCTCCTTCCGAGCGAAAAGGAAGCACGAGGGTCATACAGAAAGTCGGGAGAACCCCCGACGGCCCTCTCGCTCCAGGCGGAGGCTAAGGGGCCCTTTCCGCGACACCGTCGAGGCCCCGCGATCCGAACTCGCGCCCACGGGCCCGACAAACACGACGAAAACACCTCACTCGAAAAAGAAAAAAGCCCCTGAAGAAGTGAAATCACTCCTCCAGGGCCTCGGGGGCTACACCCGGCGGGTGCGCTCGCGCGCACCCACCGAAACCTCGAATGCAAAACACCATCCCGACAGGAACTACCAAGAGCCAATTCTCGTCGGAACCTCAGGGGGAGTGCCTCCACTCCCCCCAAGGCTCGGGGGCTACTGTCGGGTACCGCGAGAAGGGGTACCCTAAGCAAGACCCAAAAAACAACTGCTTAGACTTCGTAAAGATCGAAACCAGCTAAAACGCTGCCGGCCTCGGCCGATTCTCCGACTCGCCCGAGGCTCCAAGGGCCTCGGCCAATTCTCCGACTCGCCCGAGGCCCATCGCCACGGGCCTCGGCCGATTCTCCGATTCGCCCGAGGCCCCCTCACTACTGATCCCGAGCGATCCCCCGCCAAAGGCCTCGGCTGGGCCACCGACCCTCCGTCTCGCGCAAGGCAGGCTCGGCAGCACTCCGCTGCCTCTTCCTTCTCCCGTCCCTCTGACAAAACGTCGTGTCGCATCAACTCAACCAACTGCTGCCCCTGACGACAACGGCATGCTCGACACAGTACAGCAGAATGGCCGATGGGACAGGAGGCAGGACTGGGTAGGGGTTACCCGCCACTGTACTAACCACCATGCACATGGTTGACGCTCATGCCTCACTGTGCTGCCAACTCCTGCTCCGAGGACAACGCGGCGTGGGAAGCCACGTCTGGGCTACTGTGGCCTCGGAATCAGTACCCAGGACCAATAATTCCCTCCAGGGCCTCGGCGGTTTGCTTCAGGGGCTCGACAGCCTGGGGACCCATGTCCGCCAACGCCCCCAGCGATGGCTTGGCCTCGGCACCTACAGAACCACGGCCCCCTACGACGTCATCACGCGATGACCTGCATGTCCCTCGGACTGGGCGGGGGTTACCCGTCACTGTGCTAACCACCATGCACATGGTTGACACCCATGCCTCACTGTGCTGCCAACTCCTGCCCCGAGGACAACGCGGCATGGGAAGCCACGTCTGGGCTGCTGTGGCCTCGGAATCAGTACCCGGGACCAATAATTCCCTCCAGGGCCTCGGCGGTTTGCTTCACGGGCTCGGCAGCCTGAGGGTCCATGACCGCCGAGCCCCCCACGATGGCTCGGCCTCGGCATCTGCAGAGCCGCTGCCCACTACGACGTCATTACACGGTGACCAGCACGTCGCCCGCCATGTCCTGCATCAAGCTGTACTGGAGTCCCACGACGCACAGGATCGAGTATGACCGGCGCGTCACTTCTGCACGACAAGGACGGGGCCACTCCGTCGACCACGCCGCAACAGTGGCCGGCTACAGGGCTCGGACACGCCACCCCCGTTTTTAGAACGCCATGTAGCAACATATGTAGGTTCCTGGTTCTCCCTTGGAGTATAAAAGGGAAGGACCGGGGCCATTTCTAGGGGGGAGGAAGGAGGACGAACACACCGATAGAACTAGACACTTCCGCTACGCTGGGGGAGAACAACGCCTCAAGCAGCCCGCACCACCCTCACCGAGACCTGGGGCTAGCCCCCTCTCTCACCTAGCTTGTAACCCCCTACTACGAGCACTCCGGTGCAAGGAATACAAGATCGATCTCTCGGACTGGACGTAGGGCCTCGATTGCCTGAACCAGTATAAACCTTGTGTCTCTTTGCATCGCCATCCGGGATTAGGAGCACGCAGCACAAATTCACTCGTCGGTTGAGGGACCCCTGGTTCCAAAGCAACGACAGGTAGTGCTAACATTGTATGAGGGTATAAGTTCATACCACTTGTCCCAATGATCTGTTACTAGTGGAAGCATAGAACCATGCATGGTTGCAACGCAAATGGTTAATAGTAAATGGAGTTTTAAAAGCATTGGGATTCAAAAAGAACCAAATCCATAGAGTTGGCCTCTAAAGGAGCACCAATGGTGTCATCGGAAGAGGCAGTCAGAATCTCAAAGACCACCCCAGTTGAACCCACACAATATTCTAGAAAAATGGTACAGCTAACTTTGGATCACAACACTGCATTATGTTCTTAATCTCTATAGAATTAGTTATGATTAAGGTCAATGGTCTTGTGATTGATTAATGTGTCACTTTGTTTATTTCTCAAAGAATACCATACAAGTGGACTGTCGATGCGCCTGAGGAAGTGGAAACATTGGATCTAGGAGATATATATAGTCATAATCCAAGTTTTGTAGATGAAGCCAAATCTAGGTAGCAGCAAATCATTACTTCTTGAATGACGAATTTTTTCAATCAGATATGCCTTAGATTTTTATATTGTTTTATTAGTCAGTTCCAATAATTCGCGCTTAGGTGGACGTTTGGATTTCTACAGTTTCCTTAGGCTATATTGCTTCTTGTAGGTTCAATCAATGAGTAGTCCATGTTTATTGGTAGCTTTCCTGTGAACTGCTGTAACTGGATTCCGTGCTGCCTAAGCCCTGTCCTGGCCTAGGCGTGCGTGCGGTCGCACTTCTTCTCCTCTTAATGAAATATGTGTTGAGGCGTTCGTGAAAAAATCTATTAATTCTAGGTTAGCATGCCCTTTGTTTTTTATGGCATAATAAATTTCTGTATACTTGGTCACTTTATTGTGATCAGCTACTAAGCATATAGATACACTAAAGCCTTAGAAAAAAATGTCAGATCCTTCATTTTAACACAGATTTTTTGGGGAACCGAATGGTAAACCCATAAAAAAAAGGCGGTAGACCCTCTACTGGAATACTAGTAACTTTCTTAATATACCAATACATGTTGAATCACAAGTCAATGCCGTGATTCAGAGCTTGGAGAAATGTTTCTAGATATCAGAGAATATAGCATTAGAAAACTAAACTGCATGTACAATGGTTGTTCATATACGCATCCAAAGCAATTAATTAACTCAATTTTGAAGCTACTATTACCACATCATGCTGGTGAAATTAAGTGGACTTTTCTCCAAGAACAATACTGACTTCTGAAAAAGACACATGTGGTCCTCAAGTCTAAACCAAATAGTGATATACAGTATACAGATGTTGACCGTCTAACATAGGTTAGCACTGGGTTACGACTTCTTTTATGCCAAAGTCCAAATAGGAGAGAGAGACAAGAGGTTGTGGCCTGCCTTTATAAGCTGTAGACAGCTGCAGGAACAAAGAGATCGGAAGAGAGAGAACTGGAGCTAGAGGGAAGTTAGAGAAGAAGAAAGGAGGGATTAGACCCCTTGAAAGTTAGCTAGCTTCCGTCAAAGAGGAGAGAGGTTAGGGGGGAGAAGCAGTCTGGTAGCCATGAAGAGCAGTTAACAAGCAAGGTTTGGTATTTTTCTCGTTTTGTTTGTCTGTGATTTTCTGAAGAGTTTAATTTAGTTGTGTATTCGATTATGTATGATCAAGAGTTCAGGACACAGTGAGTTTCTCTCTTTTGGATTATTGATGTATTGTTCTTGATCTATATATGTAAAGGGACTTCCTTCAGAATTGCAGTTTTCCTGGAATATATAGATATGATTGGAACTAGGATTATAGGGAGACATATTCAGCAGTAGATTCTGATATCGAAATCAATCAGGTGTCCAACTAAATATTAGAAACCACCAATTGTGGTGCATATGTAAATAGCACACAAAAAACATGTGGAAAAACTAAACTGGAATGGTCTCTGCCCCATGCATAGTTGGTCCTCAACATATTCATCCATGGCTTTCTTTGCTGTTCTTACAAAAACAAATTTCCAAGCTACTATTGCAGATCAAAGATGATGATCATATCCTGGATGGCAACTTGTTTAAGTCCTTACACGAATTAAGTTCAAGAAAAGAGGTGCCTGACTATTAGTATAAACATATATATTCAATAATTCATTAACCATGCATGAAAGCAATTCATGCATGGCCAAACATGAGAGGATAAAATTGGTCCTGGAATTTTCATGAGAAGAGAAAACATAGTTTCTTCATGAGTTCTGTGTGTAGTTTTACCTTTTCTTATTATCTACTGCAGTATTCTGATCTGCCGTTTTTTGTGCCTTACTAGGCAAGCTCCCTAAGCCTTAGGGAAAGATCTGAAATGGACGAAGCATCAAATCAAACTTCAACTAATCATAACAAGGTCAGGATGCATTCTGATTATATCAATAATCTTCCGAGGTTTATACAAAGACAAAAGTCCATTATTATCATATGTGACTTGGTTAAGGAATGGCTACAGATCTCATAGTTGTGCATTTGTGTCTTCAGGTTGATAAAGATAAAATTGCATCCACAAGGGCAGAGATGGGTGAGGTAAGAGAAGAGAACAAGAGGTTAAAAACAATGTTGTCACGCATTGTAGAGGACTACCGATCTCTTCAATTACACTTCCATGACGTTCTTCAAAAAGGACAAGCCAAGAAGCTTGCTGACCCCTCGACCATCATGCCCACCGGCATCGAGGAGCCTGAATTCGTCTCGCTGAGCCTCGGCACGAGCACAAGCATGCACAAGAAGGAAGAGAAGAATAGTGCTGCCGAAGGAAAAGGGAGAGAAGACTTCATGAGTATTAAAGAAGAAGGCCTGTCACTTGGACTGTCAGCCTACAAAGATGGTGCAACTAATAACATTGCAAAGATCCAGCCCGATGTGATGACCTTGAGCCCTGAAGTTAGCTCCGAGGATGCCAAGGACGACACCATGGAGGCAGCAGATCAGCAGTGGCAGCCAAGCAAAACGCAGAAGATCAACTTGAGGAACGTTGGCACGGAGCCTGAGGATGACATAGGTCCACTGCCACAGGCCAAGAAGGCAAGGGTGTCTGTAAGGGCAAGGTGTGATGCACCAACGGTACGTAGACATAATATTCCATTTGAGAGAGATGTAATGCTTGCTTCATATGTATATATTGGAGTAGGGAATGATACGCGGAGATCAGATAACTGAACATGCAAAAATATGCTTTGGATTATTGATCAGATGAATGATGGATGCCAGTGGAGGAAGTATGGGCAGAAGATAGCCAAGGGGAACCCATGCCCCCGTTCCTACTACCGGTGTACAGTGGCAGCAGGATGCCCCGTCAGAAAACAGGTACATAATGCATGACTTAAATCAAACAATACTTGCTCAATTCTCAAATTTGAAGCTACACATGTTCAGTTCAAAGGTAAAATGCTTCTGTCTCTGAACATGGAAAATCCAAACAAACTAAACCCAAGTCTCCTTTACACGGCTATAATTTATTTATTCATCAGTTGAAAACAGAAGGGTCTTTATTTAAGATGCACATGATATAGTTGCTAGAGACTGACTTGAGGAAGTTGCGGTGGATAGCCGGGTACTGAATCTTGGCCCCTATAGAATTATTACTCGAGAACGTGGGTTTGGAGTCAATGGATGGCCTGAATTGTGCTTAGTTTGTACAATCAATGCTTGCGGTCTACGAGGCATTGAAATCGCAAGTGATTGGTTGACAACTTGACATGGACCCATGTGTAAAAACTAATAAACAAATGCTGTCACTTATTATTAGGTCTCTGAAATGCGAATGATGTGATCCAGCCGCTTCCGAAGCCCCAGTTTACTCTACGGATTCTACTAATCTACCAGTAGCACTACTACCAGTTGGCAATAGACGAGCTAAATTGAACATTAGGTCTTAATTCACCCATAAAATTGATCAGAATTCAGAACCACCACGCCAAGCAGAATCCAACAAAACACACGCATCTAATCGAACTCGTGAACCAAGGAATCGTACATTCGCACTGGCGCTCATAATTAAGACTGTCCAAGGAACTCATACGGGCAACCAAACCCAAAATAGATAGCGAGAGACCCAAAATCAGCCTCAAACAGAGTTCTTATATGGGAGACCTATTTTTGGTTGTCTAATAGGCACAACTCAAATATAAGCATCTCTCTTATGAAAACTCATTTGCAGAAATGATTTACTTTTGGGTCTGGTTGGAGAAGACGCCGAACAGGTATTGAACTTTTGGGTCTGGTTGGAAACCCTTTGGCATGGTTCCTCCTCAAGTGAAGCCAGATACACAAATTGTGGCTCCTCCTCCAGACCCCAAAACGGCTCTGACTCCTCTACTATTCACCAGAAAACAATTCCTTCACCTAAAGTGTTTGATACAGTTCATTGGAAAAAGTTTACTACCAGAGCCGAAGCCATGTCAAAAGGCCCTAAGTGATCCCTTTCCCTATAACAAGTGATGAAAAGAGGATCAAATAAAAGGCAAGCTCTAGCAAATCACCTTCCCTATTTTTTATCAATTGAGAAAACCACCCCCTCAGTCCCTCAAAGAAAGGGGTAGCGATTCAATCCCCTCTCCTTCCATTCTCTACCTGTGCTAAGCGCTCGTTACCTTGGTTCTCGTCGGTGCTGACAGGACACGCCGCCAACAAAGTTGGCCTCGTTGTGAGCAGGGCGCACCACCGCCCTAAGTTGAGGTCCCGACGAGTAGACCACACCACTGCCCTAAGATGAAAGAGAAGGAAAGTAGCCGGTCGACCTTGTCTCCCACTATTTTTGCCTTAGCTTCTTCTCATCTCCCCCATGGTGGTTGGCCTTGTAGCCTCATGCCCTCCTCTCTCCCTTGGCAAGGATGACGGATGATGAGGTCAGAGCGGCCAGTAGTGAGAGTAGACAATGGGAGGTGTCATGGGAGGTGTCAGTGGTGGGAACACCTAGTAGTGGTGAGAGCAATGTCGAGGAGAGAGAGATAGGGGTTGGTAGCAATGAGAGTTACACGGGGTAGAAGAGAGGCATGTGAGAAGAAAAGAGAAGGAGAATAAATATTTTGCGAACTAACATGTGGGTCCTAAGTGTCAGGAAAGTAAAAGGAGAGATGTTTTTTTCCCAATATGCTGCAGTACGCATTCGTCGTATCTCCTATAAGTTAGAGGGAATTCTCCTACAAAGAAGTTGAAGGGAAAGGGGAAAGAATATCTGGTGGAGTTACTCAAGTTATATATTTTAAAAATCGATTGACCACACCAATAAGAATTGTCTCTTTCCATGTCACCCGTTGTGTTTTGAGTTAATATAATCTTTTTAGGTGATGGCCAATATATACTGTAAGCTATGCTAAAAAAAGATGAATGCTATATTACACGTTCAGATCCAAGTTTTTTTTTCTCGTATATGACTTTTGCTGCTCTCTACACCTCATCATGAGAGCTTCTTTTCGCCTCTGGCGAGGTTAGGGTTTGGGAGTACTTGTGTTCTCCCACAGGCCTAGAGGGAAAGTGGTGGAGGTGTCATACTGTCATGGAAGGGTGGGCGCAGGAGGTAGATGAGCCTGGTTGGATTGGTGGAGGTGAGAGCCCACTACAATTCAAATTTTTAGCGAGTGAGTGGATAGCAAGAGCCATTGAAAAAAGGGGTAGTCATCTATTGGCACAGATAAGAAAGAAGGATGAACTGAGGAGAAATGTTGGATCTAATGTTAAATATTTAAAATTTGGTGTAGGGGCATTTAAATGCTCGAGTGTCACCGACCTAACCTCTATAAAAAAAATATGCGTAGTAGATCCTTTTCATGATTGTTTTCATGGTTCCCAGCATCTAGGAT
Source organism: Miscanthus floridulus (assembly GCF_019320115.1). Lineage (NCBI taxonomy): Eukaryota > Viridiplantae > Streptophyta > Magnoliopsida > Poales > Poaceae > Miscanthus > Miscanthus floridulus. The sequence continues at coordinate 13,815,862 of NC_089598.1, forward strand.
GTGTTTACTTCTAACCTTGGCAAAAGTGCCAGGTCAGTGATCAGCTTCCCAGGCAGTTGATTTTCAGCGCTGGGCTGGGTGAGCGCCCTTAGAGCATCTCTAAGAATATTCTATAGTTTCTTCCTAAAAACATGTTGTTTTCCAACTTAAAAAAAGATTGGGAGTATTAAATTAAGCCATCTCCAAGAGTACCCAATAATTTACTCCTAAAAATATATTCTAAAACCATATTCCAATCGTTCAATGGCAATTTCGTAAATACGATCATCTTCTTCGTGAGAAGAAGCACATAAGCAGTCCTTGCGCCGCTCGCGTCCGCACTGCAGGAGCCCGCACCGCCGGGACTGCACGCATTGGTCGATCACGCTGTCGTGCAGTATCTTGATGACGGTAAACAGTATACAGGGGGCCAAAGTAACATCATCTGTTTGCCTAGGATTTTATTTTAGTCCAAAAGCAAGAACAGTGTGCATGAGGGATTGAGCAAGCTGCACAAGATCACCACATGTCGAAGTAGCCATCCCACCGGCCCCGGTCATCGTCGTCTTGCCGTGGAGGCAGCTCCCGCTTGACACGGCTGACCCTGGCGTCCCTGAACTCCACGGAGGGAGCCCTCGGGTCCTGTACACGATGCTGGGTATCATCTGGATCACTTGCTCCCTCATCGCCGCCACTTCTGCCCGGCGTAGCAGTCCGATCCCTGCGCTGCCCGCGGCCGCACTACAACAGCCCGCACCACCGGGACCGCGCGCACTGGTCGATCACGCTGCCGCGCAGGGTGCCGCCGTCGTCGGGCCGCCGCGCGCCGACGAACGCGAACATCCAGGGCCGCCGCGCGCGCCGGAGTGTCCGCTACCAGGAGGCCACCTCGGCGGCGCGGGATGGGTGGAAGTAGGTCGGGCACGGCACGCCCACGTCCCACGGGCCGGACTCGAGCACGAGCGCCGTCATGTTCCTCGCCTCCGGGAGGAAGAGCAGGTGCGCGGGACTCTCCTCTTTGCCGCGCGAGGGAGAAGATCGGCGCGACCCGGAGGGATACGCGCGACGGCAGAGCACGGATCTTTACGCGCACTGAGTTATTTTTTACCGAGTGCTAAAAGATTAGGAGCTGGTATTAGTAACTGTTGGAGACATATTTTTTAGTTTTTCCAAAAATCAAAGAATTGGGAGATTGTTTTGGGAACTTTTGGAGATGCTCTTAGGCCTCACTGCGAACCAAACACGCCCCTAATGCGTTGGACCTGTGAGAGTCTAAGATACAGAAATATGAAAGATAACCACAAATAATTCTGCAAATAATTTTCTAATATAAGCCCTAATACAAATTTTGAATTTAAAGCTCAACTTGTATAGTCACAAGAAGATCACTAGTGATTAGTGAATTGGCATATTTCTTGAGGATACAATAAGTGCATGTGCACATGGTATTCGATCAGGGCCCGGGAGATTGATATATGCTGCTTTATTTGATTGTTTAATATACTACTATAAGAAACTAGCCAAATGCTGCTTGGTTGTAACATTTGCATGCATGAGCATGACACACCGTGCGTGTAACATTTGCAGGTGCAGAGGTGCGTGGACGACATGTCGATCCTGATCACCACGTACGAGGGCACGCACAACCACCCGCTCTCCGCCTCCGCCACCGCCATGGCGTCCACCACCTCCGCCGTGGCGTCCATGCTCACCTCGGGCTCCTCCACCTCCCTCCGCTTCCCCGCCGCCTCGCCGGCCGCCGCCGGCCTCAGCTTCGGCTTCCCTCCGGCGCCGCACGACGCCTCCAGACATTTCTTCCTCCCGACCGGCGGCGCCGCGTCCATCACCTCCACGCCGTCGTACCCGACCATCACGCTCGACCTCACCTCGCCGTCGGCCACCTCGCAGGCATTCTCTCTGGGCAACAGGTTCTCGTCGAGCTTGGGGCACGGCGGTGCTAGGTACCATCATCCCACGAGCTTCTCCTTCTCCAACTCCGGGCCCAGCGCGCTGTCCGGCGCTGCATGGCCGGCGGCCGGTGGTGCTGGGTACCTGAGCTACGGGTCACCAGCTGCGTCGTTGTTCAACGGTGGCGTTACACTGAGCAACATCAACTGGAGGCAACAAGGCGGGGAAGTCCCCGTGCTCTACCAGCAGCAGCAGAAGGTGGCGGCGGCGGCGGCTTCCGCGAGCGGGAGCGGGAGCGCACCGGCGGCCGTGCTCACTGACACGATAGCGAAGGTGATCACGTCGGACCCGGGCTTCCGAACGGCGCTGGCGGCCGCCATCACGTCGTACGTCGGCACCCAGGGCGGTAACAAATCGTCGGCGGGAGGCGGGAGCCAGCTGCAGGGGCTAAAGTGGGGACAGCACCTCGGCCTGGGGCCGTCGCCATCAAGCGCGGGCGCGGCGTGCTCGTCGGCGCTGCTCGCACGGTCATCGTCGACGACGGCAGCGGTGGAGCAGGCTTCGAATGGGCACCGGTCGTTCTTGCAGCCGTCGCTGGGCTTGTCGGGCTCTTACAGCGCCTCCACCTCTCCAGTGGAAAACAGGGAGCACTGATCGCATCAGCTGAAGATTCTGAATGTATTGTATTTAGGTCACTTCATTCAAATGTTTCTTCTCCTTCAAAAATTTGGTTATTTCAGCAGCATTTGGTGTATATATCCTGAGGATAAGTGTCACTCTAGAGGATAGATATCCTGACTCTCACTGTAAGGTAAAGAAATTGTTTTGATTCAGACAACACACATGTAAAACAAAGGATTGAATTTATCTTTGTCCAGTCTTTCCTTCCCTGAGTTAGCAAAATGTGAGCTGATTATGATACATCAACACAGTATTGAATTATAATCAAATACCTGCCTTTTCCCGAATGAGGATCTATCTACATTTTTTTTCCCCTCACGGTGTAGGACATCAGATGACTCCAGGAATCCACGGTATGGTATGTGTACACATTTGGTGCCTTGTGCTGGAATGCCAAACTATACCATTCCGAACAGTAGTACCATGGAGTTACAGACTAAAAACAGCATGGATGCACCAAAATAATCTTCTTGTATAACTCAAGCATCATGATGATTATTGACGGCTTCAAGTGTGAACAATGTTTGCTTTAACTTTCACTTAGAGATGACCCTCATAAACTGACTCACAGAACTAAACACGCCCATGACATTGTTCATCAATGATGGTGCCTCTTCAGATTGCTCATCGGCACCACCAAATATTCTCTGCAAAATTATAGTAGGGTTAGTTTTTAAAAAATTTAAGTTCGGGAAAATACAAACTTCATTGCTGAACTAAAGGCTACAGCAGCATATGTCATCAAGTATTTTCCTACCAGGCACATGTCTTGTTCAATAAAAAAGTGGTGTTCTCCAGTTTGTGTTAAATTTCAGTAGTTTAGCTGATTAATGTGCTGCAGCCACAACATACTGTCTAGAGACTGAGAAATACTGACTATTAGATACTCTTTAGTTCTTATAGCAGACGCATGATTTGACTCACTTTTTTAACAGTGCAAAGATTCAATTCACACAATTACTACCTCCAGTCAAGAATAGATGGCATTCAGACAAGCAGCAGCAAAAGCAAAAAAGTTGTTTTGTTTCTCTGAAACATCATGTTTTCATGACTGGAGGAACTAAAAAAAAGAGGTAATCATCAAGTAGAGACAGAAAAACAACAAATAAGGTATCTGTCAGTCTCTGTGCCTTACCTCAATATCAGTTGCATCGGGCCTACTTGTGAGTTCTCTAGCAAGCAAATACCGATTTGGCCTATTTGGATCATCATAAAACACTTTCCACTGCCTGTAACATAAATAAAGTAACATATGCCTTAGCTTATTCTTTTGGATCATAAATGAATGGAAATGACAATAGTTATCTACTCACCCTGGAAAGCATCTAAAGACTGCACCAGTTGGCAATGGCCTCATTGAGTAAACAGTGGTAAAAGTACTGCAAAGTGAGTGGTGGATGTAGCAAAAGTAAGGGAAAAATCAACAAATAATAAGCAAACATGCTCGACTCAAAGAGACCTGGAGTCAATAATGGAAAATACGCGCATTTAATTTGTATAAGATCTAAGGAAGGTTTCTCAACCCCATGTGTTGACATAAAACAGTGGATTCATTATTTCATTAAATACCTTTTAGAAAATATAACTATCCGAGATAACATATGATTTATGGGTACAACTACTGTGGTTTAGAACATATCAGTATATTTCACGAAAGAGACATCTCGGATGATATTCTGGCCTCAATAAGCATTACATCTGTTTCCTGAAGCAGAATAGTTACACAATGACATGCAACAGTTTACAGATGTTTCCACTTGACTTACCTTAAGAAATTTCTGCGCAGATTCCGGACATTAAAGCCTACTCCAACATCTCCACTAACAAGGCGTGGGTTCCACATAACAAGAGGTCTTATCTTCATTAAAAAGTAGACACTAGTTGAGAATAGCATTAAATGAAATATATATACAAATACAAAGATGGCTGCTGATCAAATTCAATGTTAAATTAATGTAAATATGGATGGCTGGTTTTAGGCATGAAGATTCGCATGAGTTCTTCATGAAATGGTTATACATGTAGGTGGAATAGACCAATCTGCTGGAGCAGATGCATTTAGATCCTGCATAAGCACCTTAGGCCAATGTATATTGATTTGGGATGAATCACTTGGGTGGATCTGAAACTTTGTTAGCCAATTTGCACTATATACAACATGGAAATACATGGTTGATTTATGGCCTGGATCTGGATTTACCACACTGCGTGTATGCCCTTTATCCTAATACTCTTGTTCATGTAAATTTTATTCTACCAAATCTGCTTGGAACATTAAATGAAATTTCTTTTTTTTTTCGATGCAAGTTCTGCAGAAATTTGCAATCTGATCAGGCATAAGTTGCATACAGGATCATCAGAGAGTTGAGACGCAATGCGTTCAACAGCTTCCAGCATCTGATGATCAGGGATAATCATAACTGCGACCTCATCTTCAGGATCAACTGGCTTCCGGTCACTTAAGCTGCAAGTCAAGTCAAAAACAGATTGAACATTTGAAATAACAACCTGATTACTATTTAGTGTCATAATCTGGACGTATCCATAAAGTTTCTTCTTCAAGAACACAAAAATGAGTCAGAATTCTGTCTTGCCATGTCCAGTAAAATATGGCATTTGCAACTAGGACTAAAGGTGAACTGGACAATTCTTGGTAGCTAGAAAATTAACTGTTCCTGGTTTCAAAAGAAAATGAGTTGTGCTTTTCAATTGATGTCGATAGCACGTCACTTGTACTCAGAAAATCATGAGATGCAACAAATTAAATCAACTTGGTATGAAACCATCACTTCTCAGTGGATAGTACATTAGTACCTGGCACACTTAAATTGTGCATCTTTCCATTGATACTTAAGAAGGGCGGCTGCTCCAGCGTCGGGGAAAATGGCAGTAACTTTCTGCAAAACAGCAAGTGGAATCAGATACAGACAAATACATAAATCATAAGAGGTCAAGAGCCACAAACTTACGTAGTAATCTGTAGTCTCAAATATCAATCAGGGCTTGGTAGGAGCTAGAGTGATGCAATTGTAAGCTGGAGAGAGTAAAATCCATGTCTAATGCCGAAACGACCTGGTATCCAAACCTGTCCTGTCTCTTGTGCAAGCGTGTCCAGGAAAATCTTTGACAACGCCCAGAGTTCAGCCTGTGCTCCTTCCTCGTTGAGGAATTCCAACTGAGGGATCAGCAGCTCTGCCTGCAATATTGATATCAAGTCACCACCAATCATAAATCCTCAAGAATCGTATGGTAAATATGCTTAATCAGAAGCCCAGCAGAGCGAGTACTTTTAGAATTCTATCACCATTTCTACAGCATTACAGCAGATACGATTGAACCGAATTACAGAAGCAACAATACGTATGCCCAATGAGAATCATACGATAGCTCGCAGGCCTCCAGAGTTGACGAAATCGGCGCTCGCCTTCCCCGACTGCCGAATCGCGCCCTCCAAATCCGATGGCAAGCAGCTGAACCACACAGACACAGCAGAGGCCGCCTCAGAACGTCAGCATCTTTTGTGTTCTCAATTACGCACGCACGAGTTGAGGGTGCAGTGAGCCTGACCTGTCGTCCTCCTCCACGGGCTGCGCCACCCCACCGTCCGCCTCCTCGGCCTCCGCGGGGGCGTCGGAGGCGTCGAACTTGCCGAACTTGGCCGTACAAGGTGGCAGCGCCCGGCGAAGGCGCAGCCGCCTCGCTGGCGCGTCGAGGGGGGATGCGAAATGTAGGGGCGGGAGGCGGCGCGAGAGCTGGGTAGGGCGAACGCTCCGGGGCGAGAGCAGCGGCGCCGTGGTTGCCATTGCTTGGCGCCGCGACCGTGCGAGGATGACGTGACTGAGAGAAGCGGCTGCTCTGCAGCTCGGATAACGCATACTCCCTCAGTCCCTCGGTCAAAAAAAAAAATGATCGTCATTAAATACGCTTATAACTTCGATAAACATGTAAAAAATATTATTAATAAAAATAAGTATTATTAAATTTATTTTCATAATAAATTATTCAGAGATAAAAATATTGTTAATATTTTTACAAATCTAGTTAAACTTGATAAAGTTTGACCGTTCACCCAAAACGACACTTATTTTCGGACGGCTATCATACACGGTTTCCATCTATGTCCGTCCCATGGAAATTGAGTAACATATGCAGCTGTTCATAAATGTGTACCGCATTTAGGTCATTAAACTTTTAAAATACATTTTTAGGTTCCAAACTTTTAAAATACTATTTTGAAATCTCTGAACTTGCCTCATTGTGATTTATATCTCGGTATGTCATCTAGGCCCCTAAACTTGCCATAATGTATTGTTTATGTCTAAATAAACATGATCTACTCTGCGTTTCGACACCACATGACATAGCGGTTGGATCCACGCCTTATTCTTGACTGGGAGAAACTCAGTGGTAAATCAATCATTCAGCTACCTCTTCCATCTAAGGAGCACTAGCTTTAGTTATGCAGTCACCACAGTTGACGTCATGGCCTTTGATGTGGATAATGATGAAGTCATATGGTGAAGATGCTGAGTTAGCGACGGTAATGTGCCACGCTGATTGGAACGTGGAGAGGAGTAAGCATAAAGATGGAGCTAGAAGAGAGAGAACATGTAGATGGAGCCCTAGATACTAGCATATGAGTTGATTGGAGCTCATCCGGAACAGATGGTATACTCTGACAAGTTTAAGAACCTAAAGATAAACTGAATGACACGTCAAGACAAGCTTGATACCTGAAAATACATTTTGAGAGTTTGGGATCATAACACAAGTTTAAGGACTTGAGAATGATTGCCAAAAATAAAACTTAGCCTGCAGTGGGCAGACAGCCCCTGCAACTTTGTGCTCAAGGCAGAAGACCTCTCACGCAGGCAAAAAAAACCCCCGAGGCCCGTAACCCTGTGAGTAAGTCGATCTTTTTTACCTGTGCTTTATGACGCGGGACATGCGAGGGAGTTTTTTTTTTCTGCACAAACTGCGCATAACCGCAGCTGTGCCCACAACAGCCGGAAGTCGAACTCCTGACCAGGGCCCTTCCCACGACAGGGACGGAACCACTCAAGCTAACGTTCGTTCGCAATGATCGCCAAACAAGAAAAGCTGAATATGGGGGCCATTGATAATGGTGTACTTTCTTTGAATTCTATGCCTTCTGTATTGTGGTGTAGCCACAGGACTTCAACAGGAGCAAGCTATATAACATGTTACATCACGTTTTGCTATCAATATTTCGCTACTCTAGTTGTTGCAAGCGGTTGCTGCGGCCTCGGTTTCTTTCCCAGTCGCGAAAGATTTGCCGCACCCACAGGTTTTTGTTGCGTTTGGATTCTGGAAAGAGAAACCGCCACCAATGAGCGCGTCACTGTAGTCCAGCTCCATTCCAAACATGAAAAGAAGGCATTTTGGGTCACAGACTGCAGAACCAAAGAAATACATGCTGTTAGAATTGGTTCATTCTGATAGAGAGTTAATCAGTTCAGATGGAAGTTCTTAAAATCTGTCTATAAATGTATGCTATTAGAATTGGTTCATTCTGAACACATAGGGTCGCAATCAGTTGAGATGGGAGGTATGAAAAATTGCCTATATTACAGCAGTCAGCAAGTGTTCGGAAGCAGGACATGAAGTCCTAAGGTAACTTCACAGGTGCAGGAGAAAGATCTCGCTGACCTGTTAAGATGTTACTCTATCACGTTCACTTAGCATGCCTTGCAATTCAAATAAGAAATGCCAAGTTTCTTTTCGCTATTAATGCATTCCAACAATCCAACTTAAAAGCAATAGTAACTTTTTGAGCAATTATACTTTAGAGTTCAGCCAAGGCAGAAGCAACACTGAGAACTCTGATATTCAAAGGCTGAATTCTAGAAACACTAATCATTCTTTAAATCCTAATATAAGTATTGCATCATAGCCAAGTGGCCCGGGATAATATGATCAAAAGAAATTAGGTACAGGGTCAAATGTTACTTCTGTGAGCAAGATGAAACTGCTGCTCACTTGTTTTTTTAATACCATGTGGCATGTGTGCAGAACCATAGCCAAGTGCTTTGGTGCTGTTAATATTCACATGAACTTGCAACAATACTGGCCTTGGGTTCAAGAATAAAGTGTATGTGTTGGGTGTTGCAGTAATAAGCTGGGCTATCTGGAAAGCCCGAAACAGGGCAAGATTTGAGAATAAACTGATTAAGAATCCAGTAGAGACATGCTGGTGCAATATTGGGCAGGTTTATATCCAGATGAAATGCAGGTGGTGGTTATTGAGGGAGTGTGGACAATGCTCAACACCACTACACAGCTCCTTGTGTCGATGCCTACATCAGGTAAACTTCGCCTCCAGAAAATCAGATCCATGAAGGCTCCAGTGCGTGAGAGGGCAGCAAAAGGAGCTGAAACCTGGAGGTTGACAAGAAAGCAGAGGAACTAGCAACAGGTGAACCGGCGAAGTGAGAGTTCATGTCCAACTGTAGGAAAAAGACTTGGTCGTTTGGTTGTTTTGGTAACCAGATTGTTTTGTGGTAGCAGGTTTTGTACTGTTGTGGTCTGCTGAGTTGGTAGCTTCTATCTGAATCAGGTAGTTTAGTGCCATGTTGCAGGCTTGGCCTTGGTTGATTTTGTTAGTGGCTTCCTGTCGAGTCTTTCTTTCCTGTCCAATTACTCTGTTCAACAGTAAACACCTTGTTTTTTCGGTGTGGTTAATGGAAAGGTCATCCTCAATCTGGAAAAAAAAATATAAATAGTGCATAGCCAGGTTAAGGTAGTTACCTATTGCAAAACCATCATACTCTACAACAGAATCATCAGGGCTGGCATTCGCTTGACTTTCAAACTCCATGGTGTAAGACATGCCTGAGCATCCACCCTGTTTCACTCCAATTCTCAAGCACAAATCTTCGTTCCGTTCAGCCCTCATTTTGTTCAGATGTTTCAAGGCCTTTTCAGTCAATGAAATTGCTGGAGCAATGCTACCAGATGTTGCTGCTGCCGCTGCCGCTGCAAAATATGATCAATCATTGACTTAATGTTAAATGGAGCATGAGCAGAATTGTGTGCATGATTTTTTTTTGGCTGTTATTGGAAACTTTAACATATGAGTGATGTTAGAATCAATAATTAAAGTCCACTTCAATCTATAGCTCCACGGTCGTGTTTGTTGGCAGTAAAAATGCTCATGGATCGATGTTGTTCTCAAGTTAACGACAAAATATTGAAGTTCAGTTTGACCTACCACTTACCAATCATGAACATCAGAAACAAAATGCTTACTGCAGTGACAGTTGCAACTTTTGTAATCAATAAAACATGCTACTAGTTGACACAGGTCGTGGGTATTGTATTTGCACATTACACATAGCTTTAGAAAGGGGAAGTTTTACTTGTGGCTTGAAGAAAAAGGAAACAAAATCCAGGTAACCCCAAGTGAAACTGTCATGTACCACAGTCCTTGGGATTTATAAGATTATAAGATGTACTACTTGGAAACTAGTATGTCTGAGGCTTTCTATTCTACTTCTCTGAAAGCAGTGAAGTTTAAACCTCTGTGATTAAAGGATAAATTGAATGTGGATAACTTGGCAATGAAAGAAACAAGGTCGAAACTGCCAAGCATTAAAATGAGCACTAGGGTAGCCAACAGAAAAGCTAATTCATATTACCGCAAAAAGGCATTTTTCTCGATTATATGCGGAAGGCGATAGTAGATTGTGACAAGCGTGCTTAATTGGAATTCTGTTGAAGCAGAATACATCTTATACTACTGCTGACAGCCGATTTAAAGCATTTCATAATCTCTGCGGCTACGAAACGAAGCTAAGCTTGCTCTGAAAGAGTCTTGCACGTAATATATCCATATCGACTATCGTCCCTGTGGCTGAGACCGTATCCAAAAGCTAGAGCATCACGGATCAAACAAAAGTTCAGTTTTCATACGTCTCCTCCACAACCCAAACCCAAATCATTTGCCAAGAGCATAAGTGCATAACCCAACTGCTTCTAACTATTATTACGCGGGGGGAAAGAAACACCTGGGTTGACCACGGACCTGGAGGCGCGGGGGCGCGGAGGGAGACGGCCGCCCTGCCGCCGCCGGCGCCCGCGCCGCGGGGGAAGCGGATCGAGGAGGCGGGGGAGGATGAGGAGACGGCGTGGTGGGGCCGCGCGGTGCCGGCGGGGCGACCCAGGAGGGGGCGGGACGTGCCGGAGGCGAGCGCCATGGCGGATTTGTGTGTTTGGTTTCGGGAAGAAGCAGGCGACACGGGGAGGGACGACGGAACGGGACGGGAGAGGACAGAGGAGGAAGCGAGCCGAGGAAGCAAAGATCTGGTGTAGCCTCAGCGGGCCGCCCAGATTCGTGGAGGCCTGGAGGCCTGGAGGCTGGAGCATTTTCGCGTCGGGCTCAGCGGGCCCGCAGTGAGATATTTACCACATGCTGACGTCTACAAATATAAGCACATCGAAGGACTAAGCGGTTAAATCTCAAAGTTAATAAAGTCATCACAAGAATCTCACCGCGGGATTCCTCTATTACCGTTGTGTATAGGATGGTAAATCATGTGTAACATAATAATAAGCGGGCTTCAATTAAGTGAAGACAAAAAATGGGGACATTGCGGGCCAATTTTGTGTGGTAACTTTGAATACCCTTTTTGCGCTTATCTCATCTAGCTAGGTAAAATCTTAAACGGTGAACATGAATTTGGATTTTTCATTCACTACATCTTTACTTGTGAAAAACAAAGACTTCCTCCACCGGTTCTGGATAGCCTTGCTTAGCAAGGCGAGACGGGGACAGGGGCAAGGAATCAAGCAGACTCGTTTGGTTCTCTCGCCTATTAGACTCACTTGTTTCTGTCATGCCAAGCGAAGCGGCTAGCCGTGCCAGGGCTGGGGACTAAATTTGACTGACTTGATTAAAAAAAAAACTTGAGAGCCCAAGAATCAAGGCCATAAAGCAAGCAAAGCAAACACCTCTATCTTTAACCATAGGAAAAAAGTCTACATTACCTCTTCGACTTTTTCGAAAGTCTACTTTTTCTCCTGGAACTCTAAAACCAGATAAACCACCTTCCTGAACTTTTAAAATCATTCGTTTTACCTCCTTGACTGGTTATAAGCGGTTTTTCAAAGGCGGCTTTGCCTTTTTTATTTTGATTTATTTTGGCTGAATATTTAAAAAAACATAGTAAATCACAAAAAAACATAAAACAGAAAATTCAATTTTGTTGGACTCCACCTGAGTAGATCTACACAATAAATATATAATATGGTATGTTTTAGTACAAATTTTTTACTGTAGTTTTAGATCTATGCTTTTTTATAATTAATTCATAGTTATAGTTTCTATGATTCAATTGTGGTCAAATTTCTATGGTGGGCTAATTATTGTATGCTTAGACTCAAGTAAAAATTTCATAATCATAGGATCATGTATAACTTAGTTATTGATTTTTTAGATGTATGCTTGTTAAAAAGTATTTTAAATCTATAATTAAGTTATACATGATCCAATAAGTATGAAATTTTTATTATAATTCAAGCATATAATAATTAGCTCACTATAAAAAAATTGTCACAATTGGAATATAGAAACTGCAGCTCTGAATTAATTACATAAAAGCATAGATCTAAAGCTATAGCAAAAAAATTATACTAAAGCATACCATATTATATGTTTACTGTGTAGATGTACTTATGTCAAGTCCAACAAAATTAAAAATTTTATTTTATGACTTTTCTATGATTTACTATGATTTTTTAAAGATTCAGTCGAAATAAATAAAAAAAAAGACAAAATCGTCTTTGAAAACCGCTTGTAACCGGTTAGAGAGGTAAAACGAATGGTTTTAAAAGTTCAAGGATGTGGTTTATCTGGTTTTATAGTTCAGAGAGGAAAAATAGACTTTCACAAAAATTGAGGGTGGTAATATGGACTTTTTCCTTAACCATATAGGCAAGAGAAAGGTCCGGTTCACTCGGTAAATAATGAGGGCCCATGTTTTTAGCGTCACAAGAAAAAATAAATTAGCTCTTAATTTGTTCTTTTGTTTTTTCCAAGAAAAATTTGTACAAACTGCACAAAAAAAATCAACTCATAATTTACTCTTTTTTCAAAAACTATGTGAAAAAATAATTCAACAATTACAAAAATATACAATACAAATAAATGATGACGTATTTACTATACCAAAAAGTTCAAAATAAATTGTTTAAATCACGTGATTTAACCCAAGTGTTATTATGATATAACCTCCCTAGCTAACACGCTGTTAAACAAACGATGACTTTTTAATAATAATTCCCTAGGGTCCCATATGTATGATGATCGGCCCCTCCCTCTTTTGAAACCTTGAAGTATTTTTGTGACCCTGTAAGATTTATAGCTCTTTGCACTGGATACACCTCTTTTAGTGTAGTTCCTTTTAAAGAACATGCATGATTGTTCTGTAACAAACTAAAAAATATATAAGCTCCTCTCGCACACCAAATTGCCCAATAACCACATCACCTACCCCTTAACCTGCAAGAAATTAATGGATGAGTACTTCCGGCCTTAGTTTTAAATTATAAGTCATTTTAAAAATACGTGCAATATTTATATCTCTAAATAGTTTTATTATAAAAATATATTCAACGATATATCTAATGATACTAATTATGTATTATAAATGTTAATATCTTTTTATATATAATTAGTCAAAGTTAAAAAAAATATTGACTTTTCGGGAAGTGAGAATAACTTCTATTTTGGGATGGAGGGAGTAGGCCTTGTTTAGTTTCTCCCTCTAAAGTTTACTCCATATCCCATCAAATGTTTGAACACATATATGGAGTATTAAATATAGACTAAAAAATAACTAATTGCACAGTTTACGACTAATTTACGAGACGAATCTTTTAAGCCTAATTAGTCCATAATTTGATAATGTGGTGCTAACTTAGTACACACATGTGCTAATGATAGATTAATTAGGCTTAATAAATTAGTCTCGTGGATTACTGACGGATTTCTGTAATTTGTTTTTTATTAGTATCCGAATACCCCATACAACACCCCTATTTGACACCTGATATGACATTCTAAAATTTTACACCCTGGATTTAAACAAGGCCATATTTGTTTTATGGGATGAGTTTGATCTATTTGAAGAGAATACTCCGTAGAAGAACCAACTTTAACTCGTTTCTATCTGAAGGAAGAAACATATACACACAATATATATTCCGAGACCTTAAAAGTTGGGAAAATGATTGCTGGATAAATCAGTGCCAGTTCTTATCATTTCCGAAAGCAAAGCAAAGAAGGTCGGTCACTATACGAGTTAGATCAAGAAGACAGAGAAAGGTAGTACTAACAAAGCTGCTAATGAGTTGTAACGAGGTTGTCGCTCTCTGAATTTTTTAATTTAAAGAATATTATTTTCATAAATAATTGAGCTATATGTTCAGAGGGTGCTGTTATGGGAAAACTGTAATTATAGCTAGGTGCCTGTTTGCTATTGAACGACCGGTGATAAGATGCGTCACGTAAGCTAGAGACTGTCTACGTAGACATCTATGGACTATTTAACCTATCGGTTCTCTGAAAGCCGATAAGACTTTTGACATGCACATCCACGATAAGGTGCATGTAGCCTTTGCGAACTGGGGTGCACGTGAACGAGAAAGAGCCACATCATCTATAGTCATATTGGCTTTGGGTTGGCGGTAGACTATCGGTAATGCTCTCTCGAGCATTCATCCGGTGAGACACATATCTTTATTGGCCCTGCGGACCAGATGTGACCGGCCTAACTCCCATCACGGCTTCTCTATTTTATTTTAAAAAAATTTAGACTTTTCTCTTTCCTATTCGCCCGCTGCGGCTGATTCCACGGGGACGGACCCGCCTCGTGCTGCACGCTCGGCTTGTGCCTCACTCCGCGCGACGGACCCGCCTCGCACCGCGCGCACCACTGCCCGTGCTTCACGCCTCGCGCCGGACCCGCCTCCGCACCCCGCCCATGCTCGCGCCACGCGCCGTCCACACTTCGCGCCCACTCCCCATGCCGCGTCAACAAGCTTTTGTCGGGCGGCAGCAAGCAGATAAGCCCATGTTCAAATTATATGTTTCGTGCGTTTCATATTATGTTACATATGTTTTATCTAGATGTTGTAAAAGTAGATCTGGTGTTGTATATGTAGCTATGGCTATACACGTATGTTGCAAGTGTATATTTCAAATGTTTTCAGTTATTTTAAACGTATGTTGCAAGTGTTTTATCTTGATGTTGCATATATTGCATTGGCTATACACGCATGTTGTAATTGTATATTTCAAATGTTTCAGCTATTTCAAACGTTTTTTATGAGTGTTTTATCTCGATGTTGAATATGTTGCAGTGTCCATACGTATATATTACAAGAGTATGTTGTAAATATTTTATCTATTTTGGGTGTATGTCGTAGCAAATGTTTTATTCTATGAGCAGGCGTGAAAAGTAGGCGCAGCAGAGGTGGTCCCCTTGAGGGCAGCGGTCCTCGCGCACACGGCAAGCGAAGCGGGCACGGTGGCCCCACGTGCATGCGCAGCTGCATGCGTACTGCTGCTACTGCAGCAGCAGGCGGGCCCGGCCCGGCATGCACGTTAGCAGTAGCGCGCAGGCAGGTGCAGCAGCGGGCGGGCTGACAGGAGTTGCATGCCTTGTTCTTTGATCTCCTTGTGATCACACCGTCAAACTCAAGCCCCACTAGCCTTTTCTGACCGATTAAGCAGCGCGCGGGGTCTCTCCCATATACTATTGAGTTTTTTTCATCACTTACATATATTTTCAGTAAAAAAGCAAATTAAAAATGTTCTTTATCAGCAATCAGAATGTGCCCTATCGGCTATTGGATTACATGGTTATATTTTCATCTTTCTTAAAACTAACACTTATTTTTGCAATTATTAATTATTAAAACAATGTATTTTTCTAAAAAAGATCCATCATTCTCTTAGGTCAGTTTTGAATTTTATCAACATTTTCTAAAACAACATTAAGTCCTCATCAATGAAGCTCTTCTTTTTTCAAAAATTGGAAAGCGCAGCACACCGCTAATGGGCTAGGCTCGTAAAATCTTTTTTAGCCTTGGACTCCTAGGGCCTGTTTGGCAGGGCTCTTTCCGGCTACTGCGGAGGAGCCCTGCCAAACGTTTTCCAGGTGGAGCCCTTTTTAAGTAAAAAGCATAGATGTCGGAGCCGTCTCCTCCAAAACGGCTGTAGCTTCTCTGGAGGAGCCCCTCTAGAGGAGTCGTGCTAAACACCCTCTAAGTATATAAGTGTAGTATCTAACTAAAACTTTTTTTAGCCTTGGACTCCCAAGTATACAAGTTGTAGTATCTAAACTCTATACCTAACACACTCACACCACATGCACGCACATCCCTAGATCTATAACCTATACACCACTAGTGTCCTTCTAGAGATTCACGAAGCCGTATGAACCTCGTAAACAACGAACACATCATATACCCAACTCCCAGACCTACCAGAAACAAATACGAACAAAATCCCAAGGTGAGAGTGAGACACCAATGCCGTCCCAACCCCCATCAGGCCGTGCCTGGCATGGGCCCATGCCGTGCCGGGCCAGGCTGGCCCGATGGACATCTATAGTCGAACGCTGGTGGGCAGGAAGCCAGACTCGGTCTCCCACCACTCGCGCTACGCGTGGTCCTCCTAGGTTGTAAGTGGTATCTCACTCTCCTGTGCCGGCCCATGTAGGTTGTGTTTCTGTTTTTTCTATGTATGTCCGCTGGTTCAATTTTGAAATTCTTATATTCTCAGGAGTGCGACACGGCTGCAGCGTTGCCAGCGGCTGCAGAGTTGTGGGCGGCGACGGGGTCGATGGATCTGTCGGCGGTGTTGGCGTTGGTTGTGGCGGCTACGGCAGTGTTGGCGTTGGTTGTGGCGGCTGCGGAGTTGTTGGCAACGGCGGCGGCAGGAGCGTGGTCGTCTGGAGTGGTTGTGGCATTGTTGGCAGCGGCGTTGTTGACGCGTATCGAGGTAGGTGGCAAGTTCTTTTGTTGTCTGCCTGCGCGTGGCTTCGCTTCCTCAATTTTATTTCGTTTGGCATAGGGAGGGTTGCATCGTTGCCAGTTCTGGGAATTATAGCAGCTAGAAATATATTTCAGCTGTGAATCCTATCCGCGCCTGCATTCTGGTATTTACCTTGTGGGAATTGCAGGAGTAGCGTCAGGTAGGCGTCTGCCTTTGCTTCCCCTGCATCTCGCGTGAAACATTGGGTTCAAAGAAGCAGAACACTTTACTAGATTATCTCCACATGTGCATCTAATTTCTGTTCGAGGAAAAATAAAAGAGTTTATATGTGTTTAAGGTGCTTCAATTTTTCTTTGTGTTCTCTGCGTTTCGGATTCTTAATTTAGTTTATATGTTTCAGACTTATGGCTTCTAGGAGGAAATGTTGTTATGCCAATATAATGGTGTCCTAGAGAAATGTTCTCGACCAGATCATGGTGGTAATAAAGTATGTGTTCCTAAAAAAACAATGATCTTTCTTGTTTGTCCTAGAGAAACATATGTGCTTTCTGAGGTGTTTCCTATTGTCTGCATATGTGGTGTATTTGTGTTGTAAATGTGCTGTTTTTTTTTCCTTTGATGATGCGGCAGATTTTCTGAAAGCGGAAGATAAGGAATATCAAAATCTTTCAAAAGCTATTATGTGACGTATATGTGCTGTATTTTCGTTTTCACTCTCTCTCTTGTGTGACATGCTACGTGGCTACTTTTGATTTGCTAAAAAAGTAGAAAACAACAAGCACAGAAATCTGCCACGAGATTGAGTAATAATAAGTGCCAAAATTTACTGCTTGCGGTGTTGGTGGCCGATACGACCTGAGCTTCCCTCGAGGCCACGACCAAATAAACCCATGATTGAGTAATAATAAGTGCCAAAATTTACTGTTTGTAGTTGTTTGGCTTTATTATTGCATTCTTGGCTGAGATTCAGCCAGGCACGCACAGTTTAGTAGTAGATCGCGATCGATCCGCTGGTGTCCGTCCTGCCATACAGGACGATATGCCAATGCATGCGATCGACGTCATCATTTGTAATAATCATCATCCCATGAACACAAGCTTTGTGTATGTAGTTGATCATCATTTGTAATTACAACCAATGAAACCACAGAAAATAGTTCCACCATTTTTCTTTTCCCACATAGTGCTTTCACCCATTTATATACTTATAAACTGAAAGGCCAATTCAAACACGTACGAGAAGTTCGTAAGTTACCTAAAACTATATCACGACAAAAGAAGTACAACCAATTGCCATCCTATTATTGTATCCATAACATCAATAAGAGGGAGTTGCTATTGTACAGGCGCCTGGTTTTTCCAAGAAAATCAGGCGACGTTTGCTAAGCAGTGGTCATTCGCTTTGTACCTCCTTCCATCAGCTCAGCAACAAAGTAGCGGACGGTGCTCTCTACACGTCGTCTGAGAGCTCAGGCGACTGAAGCTGAGGAAACGTGATAAATTATTAGATTTCTGATGAAGAGATAAAATGTCAGAAATCTATCACGTAATCGGAACGAGCAACCCTTTGGCGGTAAAGTAATCTATGACGACGCATGTTTCTATGGGCATATTCCAATGATTATTGGACATGACCACACAAGTGAAGATGAAATAAACATCACGAATTTCTCAAACCCTTCACATGTAACCATGTAAGAAGCGACCGAACTGGTCCTCTCTGTAAATTAACTTAATCAATGCATACATATAATTAAGGAATCTGAAAGAACACGAACGCTGATAGCTCATGATTTGAAAGAACACGAACGCTGGGAGAGGATTGCATTGCTAAGTGGTCATGGTCTCATGGGCACCTTCTAGTTCGCTTCTGCCTCCCACTTGTCCACCACCTCATCAAGTGCCGTCGTGGCGGCACCACCCTCACGGAGTCCCTCTGCCGCAGCCTTGTGCAGCTGGGCCACCTTCACCCGCACCATGGCTCCTTTCCCTTCCCCTACCATCAGCTCCCTCACCACCGATGCGATGGTCTCCTTATCCTTCCGCTCGGGCAGCCGTATCGCAGCTCCTGCCCCCTCCGCCAGCATCACCGCGTTTAGCCGCTGCTCGGCGAACAACGGCCACGCCAGCATCGGCACGCCGTGCACCAGGCTCTCTAGCGTGGAGTTCCACCCACAATGCGTCAGGAAGCCTCCGGTGGCCGTGTGGGCAAGCACCTGTGTCTGCGGTGCCCACGACGGCACCAGGAGACCCACGTCCTTTGTCCTCTCCAGGAATCCTTCCGGGAGGTAGGCGAAGGGGTCCTTGTTGCTCTCTGCATTATTGTAGTAGTTGTCGCTGAGCGTGCCCTCGTCGCTGGGGCTGCGCACCACCCAGAGGAAGCGCTGCCCGCTGAGCTCCAGGCCAAGCGCGAGCTGGTGCATCTGCTCCTTTGGCAACGCGCCGGCGGAGCCGAACGAGACGAAGATGACCGACCTGGCCGGCTGCCGGTCGAGCCACTCCAGGCACGCCGCACGCGGAAACGATGGTGGAATCGCTCCGGACTGCCGTATCAGCGGGCCGATAGGGTACACAGGCGGCCGGCCGGGCTCTGGCTGGCGGAGCACCTGGGCAACCTCAGGCTCGACGGCGTCGAAGGAGTTGACGAGGATGGCATCAGCCTCACGGTAGCGCTTGGCGAGGTGCACCATCACCATGTAGGAAGGGTTGGACCTGTCCTGGAGCGGCGAGGGTATGTCCGACCCCGGGACGGGCACGCAGCCGGGCAGGCGCACCGGCTCGGCGAGGTCCCGGAACTCGCCGGCGACAGACGCCGCGAGGTCCGGGAGGCGGAGAACGAGCGAGAGCGCGTGCAGGTTCATGGGCATGAAGAGGCAGCGCGTGCTCACGCCGGCGTCGCGCGCGGCGTCGAACGAGTCCATCCCGAACTGGTCGGCGACGAACGCGACGAGGCGGGTGGTCTCCCTGAGCTCCGAGAGGATGCGCGTGAGCGCGGGCAGGGAGCGCGCGCACTCCTCGGACATGAGCGTCTCGATGGCGGCGTCGCGGGGCAGGTCGGAGAGGTCCACCGGCGGGAGCGGGCGCGAGGCGACGGAGGGCGGCAGGGACGCCAGGAGCGCGCGCTGGGTGGCGGACGCCGTGGACGCGAACGTGATGAGCGTCGCCGTGGCGCCGTGCCGAGACGCGAGGCGCTTGGCCAGCTCCGCGAGCGGGATCAGGTGGCCCATCCCCGGCGTCGCCAGCATGGCCACGTGCGGAGGGCCGGTCTCCATGCGAGTGGTTTTTCCGGCCGGTGGGTGGTTGTTGCGCGCGCACAGTCAAGAGACGGAGACGGAGACGGAGGTCGATCTGGCTCTGGTGTGCTGAGAGTTTTGCGTGCTGGTGTGCTGCGTTTTTATACGCATGCAGCAGACGCGATCAGTCAAAAAGCTCCTCTGACTTCGCTTTAAGCCCTCAATCATTGAGGGTCCTACGGCGGCTGCAGGCTGGTCCTCAGCGTATGACCGTGCGGGGTGGCTTCAGCCGAAGCTTCGGTCGTGACATCACGCGTGACCGTCGTCACGCCCCACATGCACGCATCTGATGCAGATTGATGTATTGATTGATGACTCTGAACAACCGTGCTAGTCATCATCAATGTTAATTAAGACAATAATGTGCATCCAAAATGTGATTTCACAGATACTGTAAGAGGAGAAAATCTAAGAACAAAAACAGCAATTTGGTTTTACCCGTACCAGTTGCAAAAGATGCGGCCCAGGGACATCATACTTGAATAGATGCTCGATACAAATTATAATAAGTAAATCTTTAAATTCATAATTAAAAGTTACTAAATATATGCCCGTGCGTTGCACAGGATTTACGATATTTTATCCACGCCTACGACGACACAATTCAGCTCGTGGCTTAGACGGGCACCATGGGAGACGCATCCAGTGACCGTCGTGAGCCAGGCCACGTAGAAGACGCGGACCTGGCGACGCAAGACGCATGAGCTGTCCGACACGGTGTTACGGTGTTGAAGGGAGCGAGGGGATAGATTAGCATACGACGATGACAAATAATAATTTTTTTAGGCGTATGTATAATAGTAATAGATAGATAGATAGATTAGAAAATGGTCTTATTTCCATTACTGAAAACCATGTAAACAAAACGTTAGTGTATCTCTTCTCTCAAGGGCTAAAACTATCACAATTATCTACTCCAAGAGTAGTGCTTAGTATGGAAGAGATATATAGTGCTTAATTAATTCCATCAGTGTTACAAGTAGAAAAAGATGTACTTATATTTGAAAGCACGGAACTCTTGGTGTGAACATCTCCTAGCTCAAACAACACTTAAGACAAAGGTTAGTCCACTAGTTGCCAATCAATTATGAAAAGTAAACTAGGACTTCCACGTCTAGAGTGTGCACAAAATATAGAAAAACCGTCAGAGGGTACAAAGATATAGAAAACAAATTTTACTCAAATGACTCTCTAAATTATGATTTAGAGTGAAATTTTTAGATAGACTCTTGGAGATACTCAATGGGCCGATCGTTAAAGATAATAATTACCACCTAATTAATTATATATGTTATTAATAATAATTCTTAAAATTCTTACAGTATGCTGGAGGTCTTCTTTTCTCTCTTCACTCTTCTCCTTTGGTTTAGCCGTTTAGGCATGCAAAGGGAACAGGTCAACCAGTTCGCCAACACAATCTGCGCTCCTAGAGACATAGATTTTTTTTATTTTATTTTTTGTTTTTGAGCAAATCCTAGAGACATAGGTGACTTTGTTGTCAAAAATCTTGCTTTTGTGTGCTCCTCTAAGTTGCATCAACATTTGGGTGACACAATGCCAAAGCCTCTGCATTCACAAGGAAAAAATGTGAAAACAGGGACATATTTCAAAGTAAGACATCTAGTAGCAAGATCAATAGATTGGTTGACAAGTAAAGAAGCTGGAATTTCTACACAGTGAATCAAAGTGTTTTTTTTATTATGTGTCGGATACCATAAAAAGGGGTACCCTAAGCGAGAACCAAAAAAATCGCTTAGATCTTGTAAATATCGAAGCCAAGAGACAACCACGAGGCCTCGGACGAGCTACCGACTCTCCGCCTCGCCCGAGGCCCCGCGCCGCAAGGCCTCGGACGAGGTACCGATTCTCGCAAGGCCTCGGACGAGGTACCGATTCTCCGATTCGCACGAGGCCCCGCGCCGCAAGGCCTCAGACGAGGTACCGATTCTCCGATTCGCCTGAGGCCCCGCGCCGCAAGGCCTCGGACAAGGTACCGATTCTCCGACTCGCTCGAGGCCGGCTCGGCAACGACCCCATCACCGCCGCCTCGACCGACTTCTCTGACAGGACGTCACGTCCAACTAACACGTTCAACCACTCCCGCAACGTCAGCCGAACGACGACACGATAGAGCGGAGTGGCCGACGAGACGGGAGTCACATCGATGCCATGTCGTCCGGGACAGGACGGGGCAGAGGTTACCGGCCGCTGTGCTCGGCGCTGTGCCCACGACTGACACCCGTGCTGCACTGTGCTGCCTAACCCCTGCTCCAAGGACAGCGCGGCGTGGAAAGTTAAGTCCAGGTCCCTGTAGCCTCGGAATCGACGTACAAGACCAACTGCTCCCTCCGAGCCTCGGCTATCCGCTTCCGGGCTCCTGTAGCCTCGGGACTCGCGCCCGTCGAGCCCCCCCACGATGGTCCAGCCTCTGCATCGACTGGGCCTCAGCTCTAGGCCTCGGCTCTCTACGTTGTCAGCGCTCTGGGACCAGCACATCGCCCGTAGTACGCTCCATGCCCCGCGTCGGGCTGCAGGAGCTCTCACGTCGTGCACAGGGCCTAGCTCCTGTAGCCTCGGAATCAGCGTACCCGCACCATAGCATCAATCCGGCCTTGGCACTCCGCGCTGGTCAAACGTACAGTGGCCAGCACGCCTCCAACAGAAGAAGGCGCGCCTGCCACAACAGGAGCTCCCACGACGCACAAGATCAGGCGTGGCCGGCGCGTCGCTCCAGTGCACGAAGGACAAGACCGCTCCACCGACCACGGCGCCACAGTGACAAGCTATAGGGCTCGGACATGCCGCCTTCGCTCACAAAACGCCACGTAGCAAATGCATGTACCGCCCCTGTGCCTCCCTTCGACTATAAAAGGGAGTGACCGGGGCCGCTTCTAGGCATCAGAGACTCACACGTGCAAACAACACACACACACACGCTCCCTCACTACGAGAGATCAACATCTCAAGCAACCCACGCCACTCCACGCAGAGACCTAGGACTAGCTCCCTCTCTTGCCCAACTTGTAAGCCCCTACTACAAGCACCTCGGTGCAAGGAATACAAGATCGCTCCCTCAAACTAGACGTAGGGCACCTAATGCCTGAACCAGTATAAACCTTGTGTCTCTTTGCATCACCATCGGGGATTAGGGACACGCAGTACATTTTCACTAGTCGGTTGAGGGCCCACCAGTCCAAAACACCGATAGTTGGCGCACCAGGTAGGGGAGATACTACGTGTCAGCTTAGTCATCCCAACAAGTTCCGGATGGCAGACCCCATGCGACCACTACGTCTCGGCACGGTGATCTGGTTTGGGAGCCTAGAGTTCATGTCTCTAGGATGTGAGTACGATATGGTACTCCTCACACCCAGAGCCCCACCGACCGACGATGACATCATGCACCAGCAGCCCAGGCGTAGGCGGCGCCCGGGCCACCGCTCTCGTTGCGCTCGCCAGGCACGACGCGGGCAGGACCACCCCGACACCGAGCGAGCTCAGGGCGACGCACCGCGATCCGCCAGTATCTCATACCCGGCTGTTGGTACAGAGTCCCTGGCTAGGAACCTGTCTAGCTTAAGCCTGGGCAAGGGAAAGATGCCGGTGGCACGCAGCAATGCCCCGTCATTAAGCTCTGCCCCGCCACCTCCTGAGGAGTCGATTCTGGCGAAGCGGAGCCCGGCGACGGCACCATCCCCGTACTTCTTTGGGTTGGGCAATGCCACCGCCGCTTACGCTTCCGCCTACGCTTCCACTCAGCAGAACCCCTAGGACGCCACCAACGTTTCACCCTTGACCTCATCGCCACAAGCTCGACTCACACCCACGCTGACTCCTCAGAGGAGGACGAGGTGTGGGCTGGAGTAGACTTCTCCGGGCTTCATGACCCTAAAGCCATGCACTGCTTCATGGCCGCGAGCGACTACTGCTTTGGCTACTCCGACTCCGATGACGAAGACACTTACAATCCCACTCATGAGTGCTTCAACGTCGAGCTCGGGATGCCGAGAGCGAGCGATGAGGACGAAGGGGCAAGCAATCGCTCCTCGCCCCGCGAGGGGGTAGGCAACACCACACCTCCACGCGTCGAGCCCCCGGCAGTGTGGAACGAGAACCCCGCCCATGAGGAACTTCGACACCTTGACTTGGAGCAGCTCCGTGAGCTACAGGCCAAGGTCGAACAAGACCGACTCCTTCTGCAACAGCTCTAAGACACTCTCGAGCGAGAGCAACGGGGTTGTGGTGATGGCGGAGCAGCCCGGTGGAGGGCTCGCGACGTCAACCACCACATCAACAACAACGAAGGGGGCGAGCAACCCCCTATCTTCAATCGCGCTAGCCAGAATGTCGCGGCAGCAGCGATGCTACTCCAAACAATGCTTGAGCCCTCTACCTTGGAGGGGCGATGGGTCCACGGCAAGCTCCGAGACCTCCTCAAGACCGCCGCGGTACAGCAGGCCGAAAGTTTCGCCTCTCGATGGCGTGGGGGCGCCTCGGAACTACCCGCGGCATCGCCTCGGCAGGATAGAGAGGCCTCAGTTCATCCCAAGCCTACTCGGGCACCGACAGCCAACAAGGCCCCCTTGGTGCACGACCGACTCAGCGACCGACACGAGGCACAAGGCAACCACAATGTGGTCAGAAGGCGACGGCGCCACGACAACGACAGGCCTGCCCGAGGCTACCACCCACACCGAGGTGGTCGCTATGATAGTGGGGAGGACCATAGTCCTTCTCCTGGGCCACCTGGCCCTCGAGTCTTCAGCAAGGCCATCCATGGCGCTCACTTCCTGGCCCGGTTTTGGCAATCGGACAACCTCGCAAAGTACAGCGGTGAGACCAACCCCGAGCTGTGGCTGGCCGATTACCGCCTGGCTTGTTAGCTAGACGGCACGGATGATGACCTGCTCATCATCCGCAACCTCCCTTTGTTCCTGTCAGACTCGGCGTGAGCCTGGCTCGAACACCTCCCTCCCTTGTAGATCCACAACTAGCGCGACTTGGTAAAGGTCCTCGTCGGGAATTTCTAGGGCACATACGTGCGCCCCGAGGAACTCCTAGGACCTCAAGAGTTGCCACCAGAAGCTAGACGAGTCTCTCCGAGACTTCATCCGACGCTTCTCCAAGCAATGCACCGAGTTGCCCCGCGTCGGCGACTCAGAAATTGTCCAGGCATTCCTCTCTGGCACCTCCTGCCGAGACCTAGTCCGAGAGTTAGGCCAGACTGTATCGACCACAGCGGCCGCGCTCCTCGACATCGCCACCAACTTCACCTCGGGCGAAGAGGCTGTCGGGGCCATCTTCCCCGACAACGATGCCAAGGGGAAGTGGAGGGACGAGGCCCCTGGGGTCTCGGCCCCCCACCTCCCCAAGAAAAAGAAAAAGGGTCACTAGGGGAAGCAGGAGGTCCTCAAGGCCGATCAAGTCGTGGCCGTAGATCGTAAGGATCCCCGAGGCCCTGCCAGAGGCCCCGGGCTCTTCAACGACATGCTTAAGAAGCCCTGCCCTTACCACCAGGGCCCGGTAAAACACACCCTCAAAGAGTGCACCATGCTTCGATGTTACTACGCCAAGCACGGGCTCCCCAACGACGGTGCCAAGAAGAAGGACGTCGGCGATAGGGACAACGACAGGGACAACGGGTTCCCCGAGGTGCGTAACGCCTTCATGATCTTTGGCGGGCCTTCAGCGGGCCTCACGGCGTGCCAGCGAAAGAAGGAGCGCCAGGAGGTCTTCTCGCTTAAGGTGGCCACTCCTCGGTACCTCGACTGGTCTCTAGAGGCGATCACCTTTGATTGGGATGACTACCCCGATTATGTCCCAAACCCCGGGCAGTACCCACTCGTCGTCGACCCGATCATCGGCAACACCTAGCTCGCTAATGTGTTGATGGACAAAGGTAGCGGTCTCAACATCCTCTACGCCAACACCCTGGAGCTCCTAGAGCTCGACCAGTCACGGCTCCGAGGCGATGCCACTCCCTTCCATGGTATCGTGCCAGGAAAACGCACACGACCCCTCGGGCGCATCGACTTGCCCGTCTGCTTCGGCACTCCCTCCAACTACCGCAAGGAGGTCCTCACCTTCGAGGTGGTTGGGTTCAAGGGGACCTATCACGCCATCCTAGGGCGCCCATGCTACGCCAAGTTCATGGTGATCCCCAACTACACCTACCTCAAGCTCAAGATGCTGGGCCCTAATGGCGTCATCACTGTCGAGTCCACATACGAGCATGCATACGACTACGATGTTGAATGCATCGAGTACGCCGAGGCTCTCATGGAGGCCGAAACCCTCATCGTCAACCTCGACCAACTTGGTAGCGAGGCGCCCGACTCTAGGCGTCGTGCCAGGACTTTTGAGCCCACAAAGGCCATCAAGCTTGTCCCGGTCGACCCCACCTACTCTAATGGCTGAGCGCTGAGAATCAGCGCCACCCTTGATAGCAAATAGGAAGCCATGCTCGTCGACTTTCTCCGCATGAATGTCGATGTATTCGTGTGGAGTCCCTCGGACATGCTAGGCATACCGAGGGAGGTCGCCGAGCATGCCTTGGACATCCAGGCCGGCTCCAGACCGGTGATGCAGCGCCTACACCGATTCGACGAGGAAAAGTGTAGGGCCATCGGTGAGGAGGTGCAAAAGCTTTTGGCGGCTGGATTCATCAAGGAAGTGTTCCATCCAGAATGGTTAGCTAATCCTGTATTAGTTAAGAAGAAAAATGGGAAGTGGAGGATGTGTGTGGACTACACCGGTTTGAATAAAGCATGTCCAAAGGTTCCATTCCCATTACCTCGAATCGACCAAATCATCGACTCCACTGCGGGATGTGAAACCCTATCTTTCCTTGATGCGTATTCCAATTACCATCAAATCAAGATGAAAGAATCCGACCAGCTCGCGACTTCTTTCATCACCCCATTCGGCATGTACTGCTATGTGACTATGCCATTCGGCCTTAGGAACGCAGGGGCCACATACCAGTGGTGCATGATCCAGGTCTTTGGCGAGCACATCAGGCGAACCATTGAGGCCTACGTGGACGACATCGTGGTCAAGTCCAAAAGGGCCAGTGATCTTGTCGATGACTTAGAGATAGCCTTCAAATGCCTCAGAGAGAAGGGCATCAATCTCAACCCCGAGAAGTGTGTCTTTGGGGTCCCCCGAGGCATGCTCTTGGGATTCATAGTCTCAGAGCGCGGCATCGAGGCCAACCCAGAGAAGGTCTCGGCTGTGACCAACATGGGACCAATTCGAGACCTCAAGGGAGTGCAGAGGTTTATGGGATGCCTTGCGGCCCTGAGCCGCTTCATCTCGTGCCTTGGCAAAAAAGGCTTGCCTCTGTACCGCCTCTTGAGAAAATCTAAACACTTTTCTTGGACCCCCGAGGCCGAAGAAGCCCTCACCAAGCTCAAGGCACTGCTCACCAATCCTCCCATCCTGGTGCCGCCGACCAAGGGCGAGGCCCTCTTACTCTACATTGCTGCAACGACCCAAGTGGTCAGCATGGCCGTAGTGGTCGAGAGACAGGAAGAGGGGCATGCTCTACCCGTCTAATGACCTATTTACTTCATCAGTGAGGTGCTCTCCGAGACTAAGACATGCTACCCCCACATCAAAAGCTGATCTACGCCGTAGTCTTGGCTCAATGCAAGCTGTGTCACTACTTCGAGTCCCACCTAGTGACCGTGGTGTCGTCTTTCCCTCTAGGAGAGATAATCTAGAACTGGGAGGCCTCGGGTAGAATAGCCAAGTGGGTCATCGAACTCATGGGGGAAGCCCTGTCTTTTGCGCCTCGGAAAGCAATTAAATCCTAGGTCTTGGCCGATTTTGTGGCTGAGTGGACCGACACCCAACTGCCACCTGCTCAAATCCAGGCGGAATGCTAGACCATGTACTTTAATGGGTCCCTGATGAAGACCGGGGCAGGCACGGTTCTGCTCTTCATCTCACCCCTCAGAGTGCACATGCGCTACATGATCTGGCTCCACTTCGCCGCCTCCAACAACACAGCCGAGTATGAAGCCCTCGTCAACGGCTTGCAGATCGCCATCGAACTTGGAGTATGACGTCTCGACGTATGGGGCGATTCGTAGCTCGTCGTTGATCAAGTGATGAAGGAGTCGAACTGCCATGACCCCAAAATGGAGGCATACTGTAAGTTGGTACGTCGCCAAGAAGACAAGTTCGACGGTCTCGAACTCAACCACATTGCGTGAAAATTCAATGAGGCCGTGGACGAACTGGCAAAGATGGCGTCGGCACAGGCCCTGGTCCCCCCGAACATCTTTGCCAGAGACCTCCACAAGCCTTCCATTGACTACGCCTCGGCGGTGGAAGAGGGCCCACCGGTCGAGCCCACCACAGAGCCCGAGCCCCCCTCTATCACCGAGACCCCTACAGCCGAGCCTGAGGTCATGGAAATCAACGCGGAGCCTCCCAAGGCCAACCAAGGCATGGACTGGCGAGTCCCATTCCTTGATTGCCTCGTTCGAGGAGAGCTTCCTATAGACAGGACCGAAGCCCGACGGCTTGCGCGACGAGCCAAAACTTACGTCCTCAGTAATGATGAGTTGTACAGGCGAAGCCCATCCAGCGTCCTCCAACAGTGCATCGCCACCGAGGCAGGCCAAGCCCTACTTTGGGACTTGCACACAGGAGCCTATGGGCACCATGCAGCGCCTCGCACGCTCATCGGAAACGCCTTCCGCCAAGGGTTCTACTGGCCAACGGCGGTTGCTGACGCCACCAAGCTGGTACGCTCCTGCAAGGGATGCCAGTACTATGCATAGCAGACGCACCTCCCGGCCCAAGCCCTCCAAACCATCCCCATTACATGGCCATTCGCCGTGTGGGGGCTGGACATGGTTGGGCCTCTGCAGAAGGCCCCCGGGGGCTATACCCATTTGCTGGTAGCTATTGACAAGTTCTCCAAGTGGATCGAGGCTCGTCCGATCACTTGAATCAAATCCGAGCAAGCGGTGCTATTCTTCACTGATATCATCCATAGGTTCGGGGTTCCAAACACCATCATCACTGACAATGGGACATAATTCACCAGCCACAAGTTCCCAATGTTCTATGACGACCACCACATCCGTGTGGCCTGGTCGGCCGTAGGACACCCTAGGACAAATGGCCAAGTAGAACGTGCCAACGACATGATCCTACAAGGTCTCAAGCCAAGAATATACAACCGGTTGAAGAAATTTGGCAAGAAATGGCTTGCCGAACTCCCATTGGTCATCTAGAGCCTGAGGAACACTCCGAGCCGAGCCACGGGATTCACACCGTTCTTCCTGGTCTATGGAGCTGAGGCCATCCTCCCCACTGACTTGGAGTACGGTTCCCCGAGGCTATAGGCCTACAACGAGCAAAGCAACCGCACTGCCCGTGAGGACGCCCTCAACCAACTAGAGGAAGCCCGAGACGTTGCGCTACTATACTCGGTCAAGTACCAGCAAGCCCTACGACGCTATCAAGCCCAGCGCATTCGAAGCCAAGACCTGAAAGTGGGCGACTGGGTGCTACGACTAAGGCAGAGCAATAAGGGCCGCCACAAGCTGACCCCGCCATGGGAAGGGCCATACATCATCGCCCAAGTGCTAAAGCCCAGAACCTACAAGCTAGCCAATGAGAAGGGCGAAATCCTCACCAACGCTTGGAACATAGAACAGATACGTCGCTTCTACCCATAAATTTCCAAGCATTATATACATTGTTTCTCGAAATACAATAAAGAAGCGTTCTTTAGTTGTTCTAATTTTTTGAGAAAGCCCCCCCATCGATGGGGGATCGACGTTATGATAATGCTATAAGGGAGACTCGGCTCTACCTCTGCAGAGGTGTCCATCGCGGGGCTCGAACAAGACTCGGCTCTGCCTCTGCAGAACTGAGCCTCCCTCGGGGGCTAGAAGGGGGGATCCCTCCCCTAAGTCCCAGACACTGTTTTTAGTCATTTTTCGAAAAAATTTCTACGCCAAACTCTCTTGCGTACTCTGACAAATCAATTGTAAAAAACCTAAGGACCGAAAGTCTGTCTTAGGACAGAAAGGCCAGCCGAGCTGCGAGACGGCCTACGCCTCTAGGCTACGGCAACTCCCTCACCACCTTTTTGCCCGAGGTGCAGCTTAGGCTCCGAGGAAGTTTTTTGCAAGAGATATGTTCAAAGATGAGACAGAGGGCAGAGGCTCGGAAATATAATAAAAAATGATTAGAAAGCATATACACCCAAGTACTTTAAAAGGCCTCGATGGCCACGAGCGTTATGGTACAATGATGTAAGCCCTAATCTATTTACATGGCCCCTTTGGCCTAGGTCAAAACTCTGGGTCGCCAGCGTCGACAGTCGGCGTAGGAGGAACCACCTCCTCTTCGAACAAACTGGCCAGTGCCATGCTAGGGGCCTCGGTCGCCTCCACCAGCTTCATGACCTCCTCCCTGGCCTTCTCGTCATCTTTAGCCATGACGTAACCATCGCTGACGGCCTCGAGGTCGATGCCGGCGTAGTGTGAGGAGACGACAGCCAGGACACGCTTGATGCCCGTATGCAACGCCCCCCAGAGCCGCTCATGGACTCGGCCGCTCAACGCGATCAAGCGGCTCCCGAGGGAGCTACCTGACTCGACCCCCCGACCTCCAGGGCCTCGCAGGTGGCACGGGCGGCGCTCTACAGCGCGTTGTGCTCCCAGATCTCGGCTTCAAGCACCGCCTGCACTTCGACGGAGGCCTCAGCTGCCCGGGAGACCTCCTTCTCCAACCCTGCACCAAGACAAGCGGGATGGGGTTAAGCACAAAAGGAAATAAGCCAAACAGGGGTGAAGGCCTATGAGACTCACCCTCGGCTTTCTCCTTCCAGCTTTGGACCTCGACCTGAGAGGCCTCGGCCGCCCTGGAAGCCTCCCTCTCCAGCTCTGCGTCGCATCATGGAGTTAGGGGTCAAACGCAAGAAAAACAAATAAAACAAGGGCCACGGCTCAACGGGACTCACCCTCGGCCTTTTCCTTTCAGGCTAAGGCCTCGACCCAGGAGGTCTCGACCACCTTGAGAGCCTCCGCCAGGGCACCTTTTGTCAGTAGGTGCGTGCCCTGCTTCACCCCCAGTTGCCCGGCGAAGGCCTTAGCAGAGGCCTCTACTTGTTCGGCCCGGGACCTAAAGGTGCCCTGCTCGTCGGCCACTCGGGTCAACTCCTCCTCCAACTCCTTGATCCGCGCCGCCAAAGGGGTGGCCTGCTCCCGAGCCGTGGCCGCCTCAGCCTTCATATCAGCACAGCAAAGGCGGAGGTCCTCCACCTCCGCACTCCATGCCAATAGAAGCTCGTTGGCACCAGCGAGCAGGTCCTTCTACTGCCGGAGATGGTCCTAGACGTCCTCTCCCGCCGGAGGAACATTGATTTCCCAAGGGACCGGGACTCGAGCTCCTGGATAAGCGAAACACACATCAAGTACCACGCGAAGAAAGACGATGTGGCACAAGAGAGGAAAGCATGTACCTAGGCGACACCGGGCAAGTCCTCAGCCATAACGGACAGCGCTGTCCGCAGCAACCGCTCCGCCAGTTGGCAGAATTGCTCGAGAGAGCTCCAGCGCCCCCCCTCAGCCACGTCCTCAAGGGCGAATAGAGGCTCTCCCTCAAGGTCATCCTGGCTCCACCATAAGACACGTGGGCTATCCCACCCGCAGGGCTCAGGTCATACCCGGACGAGGGCCGAGCTCCCCTCGCCAGGAGTCAGGACTGGCTGCTCCGTGGTGCTGGCCGCGTCGGCGTCCGCCACCTCCTTCCCCCGAGAAGTATCATCGAAAGAGATTGAATGAACCTCCACCTCCCAAGCGTTCTCCTACGATGGCAGTAGGTCTTGGACCGGGGCGGTACCGAAGCTTGCCTCGCCTCCATCTCCACATCCTGGGCCGCCGGCCCTGCCTCCGTCTCCACCACCTCAGCCTCGGTGGTCCTAGGATCCCCGGCGTTCGCCACCTCGACTTCAGAAGTCCTAGGGCCTCGGCCTCGCCCTCGGTGGCCTCAGCGATCGTAGGCGCCTCCTCCCTTGCCTGCTCCATGGCCGCCTCGGTAGCCTCTCCTTGGGTGACCAGCTCCTTCGGGTCGGCCTTGGCCAACGCCGCGCCATGCTGCAAGGCAGCCTGTGCGTCCACCACCCATCGGGCGGTGGAGCTGGTGCTCACCTTGAGCACCTTAAGTGGCGCTAGCGCGGGCGCTTTCGCCTGACGCTTTTGGTTGAAAACAAACCACCCATGAGGTCATCATATGACCAAAGAACGAGTGGGAAATGTTGCAAACCCCACTGACAAAACACTTACCTCGAATGGGGACACAATAGCTTTCGCAACGCGCCCCTCATCCTCGGCAGTGGCGGTGGCGGTGGCAGTGGCGCGGCCGCTGTGTCCGCCAGAACTAGCCGGCCCTCACCGGACTCCGACGCTCCCTCGTCCTCGCAGGGGTGGTGGTGGGTCACCCCTACCGTCGCTCGCTCCACCTCCACCACCGAGCCCATTAGGCTGACGGCGTGCTTCCCCAATGCCCGAGTCTTAGGCGTGTCGGCCTTGGCCCCAGGGCGGGCGATCGCCAGCCTTGAGGCGTCCTCTCCTCCTCGTCCTAGAGACACCGGGCCGCTTATTGACGCCCCGGGCGCTGTCTCCCTGACGTCAGGGAGATGGTCTAGAGGACCCCACCCCACCTCGCTCTCGTCGTCATCGCTCGAAGAATCCATCGACGACGATGACGGAGATGGCTCCTCTAGGAGACCATCGTGCCTCTGCTACCGGCGATGTTTCTCTAGCTTGTCGTGCTCGAGGCTCTTTCTCTTGCACCTTGCCTCCTCGACGTCCTTCTGCTCCTTGTATGCCTCGGCGCATGCCCTGTTCTCAGCTCGCTGCTCGGCGTCCTCGGGAACAGGCGGCGGGGAGGCTCGCACATCCCTCATCCCCTGCAGGAACGACAAACGCAATAAGGGAACGAACCAAAAATGTGAGGAGCAAGAAGGCCTCGAAAGCCGCAGCAACACGCAACTTACTAGAGAGATTACCCCTGCGATGAACGCATTGGGAATGGGGTTAGACCACTGCTCCTTAGTTGCCCCTCCACCGTCTCTCTCACCCAACGTAGAATCTCCTCATCGGAGAGGGCGACGGCAGACAACCGGACGCCATCAATCGGCTCATCCGGTGTCATCTCAAACATGCGCTACCACCGAGCCATCAGCGGTAGCACCCTCTGGCAGTGGAAGGCCACCACGACCACGACCGTCGTAAGGCCACGGCCGTGCAACCTCTCTAGGACCCTTAGGAGCAGCTGTAGCTTGGGCTGATCAGCCAATGGGACGCCGTACCTCCACCTCTTCGGCTGGCTCTCCACGACCTGCCCGGTATAGGGGGGAAGCCCGCCGTCATCATTGCGGAGGTAGAACCAGCTGTTGTACCAGTGGTGGTTGGATGATGCGAGCTAGGCCAGGATGTAGAAGGGCTGCCGGTCTTGGCGCACTTGGAGAGTGTAGCTGTCGGCCCTCAATGCCTTCCGCGTACCCGTCGTGCCCGTCGGCTTGGTGATGAGCCCCACCTGAAAGAAGTGGAGCCAGAACTCCTAGTGGGGGGCGATGCCTAGGTACCCCTCGTAGACGGCGACGAAGATGACCGCCTACGCGATGGAGTTGGGGTTGAAGTTGTGGAGCTCCACACCATAGTAATGCAGGAGTGCCCGCATGAACCGGTCCATCGGCAAGCAGAGGCCACGCTCGTGGAAGGCCACAAAGCTCACGATGTATCCATCACGTGGCCTCGGCTCCGGCTTGTTCCCCGGAGCGATCCACTCCAGCCTGTTGGGGTTGGTGACCGGGCAGAGGAGACCATCGTCAACGAGCGACTGCAGCGTCGCCGCAGATATGTCGGACGGACCCTAAGGATCTGCCTGGAGGACAATGGCGTCGCCAGCCATGAGAGTGGTGGAGAATGCGACTACGGCGATAACGCGTGCTCTCGCTTACTCTCTCTCTCTCTCTCTCTCTCTTCTCCTCCCCCTTCTCTCTTCTTCTCCCCGGCGCTCTCTTCCGCTGTTCTTGGCAACCGCTCGAGGGCAGAAAGGACTAATGCAGGTAGAAAAGGTAAGGAGGAGCAGGGGCGCGGCTCGTCATGTATTTATGAGGGGAGAAAGAAGGTGAATGGGCGGGCAACGAAACCAGGAAGATTATTTCCTAGATCTGGCGCAGTTAATGCGGATCTGGCCAAACCGCCCACGTGCCCTACTTTTTCTCGCTAACCGCGCACGTACGATAACATCCCATCCGCAGACACCATGTCATGGCAGGCGCCGTTCCGTCTCCCTAAGAAACTGCCTCAAAAGGCGCACCCTTCGTCGTCAGCCGATGGGAGGGGAATATTCCCCACCTGATTCCTTTTAGGCTAAGGAACTGGGCACCGAGCCCGTTATGGTCCAGGAGTTCGAAGGCTGGGCCCCCGAGGGTCTCGATAGCCGCCCCACAACAAACAGAGTCAGGAATGACTATGGGCGAGCCTGTACATGGTCAAGGCCCAAGCAAGCAATTGCTTGGGATGCCCTAAGTCGTGTCCGAGACCGGCAGGGAGGTCTCTGAATGGGATCCCACCGTAGGGAGGCATCGAGCCCCCGGGGCCAATCAAACGGCCCTGACACCCACTAGAGAAGCCCTCTGGTACTTTTGGAGTGTGTCTCTAGACCGCTAGTCGACCCCTATCAAATGGGGCATGGGCCTCCACTTGGACTTACCCGATAACAGCTCACTAGAGGTGTCACTGCTCATGCCCACCGAGGGTAGCCTGGCACACTCCAACCCTCCTTCCGAATGAAAAGGATGTGCGAGGGTCGCACAAAAAAGACAAGGAAACTCCTGATCGCCCTCTTGCTCCGAGTAGAGGCTCAAGGGCTCTTCCTGCAACCAAGCCGAGGCCCAGCGACCCGAACTCGCACTCGGGGGCTCGGCAAACACGATAAAACGACTAAGGAACTAGGCACCGAGCCCGTTACGGTCTAGGGGTTCGAAGGCTGGGCCCCCGAGGGTCTCGACAGCCGCCCCAGGACAAACAGAGTTATGGATGACTATGGGCGAGCCTGTACGTGGCCGAGGCCTAAGCAAGCAATTGCTTGGGATGCCCTAAGTCGTGTCCGAGACCAGCAGGGAGGTCTCTGAATGAGATCCCACCGTAGGGAGGCATCGAGCTCCCGGGGCCAATCAAACGGCCCTAGGACCCACTAGAGAAGCCCTCTGGTACTTTTAGAATGTGTCTCTGGACCGCTAGCCGACCCCTATCGAATGGGGCATGGGCCTCCACTCGGAATTACCCGATAACAGCTCACCAGAGGTGTCACTGCTTGCACCCACCGAGGGTAGCCTGGCACACTCCACCCCTCCTTCTGAACGAAAAGGATGCGTAAGGGCCGTACAAAAAAGACAGGGAAACTCCTGATTGCCCTCTTGCTCCGAGCAGAGGCTCGGGGGCTCTTCCTGCAACCAAGCCGAGACCCAGCGACCCGAACTCGCACTGGAGGGCTCGGCAAACGCAATAAAACCCCTCCTTCCGAACGAAAAGGATGCGTGAGGGCCACACAAAAAAGACAGGGAAACTTCTGATCACCCTCTTGCTCCGAGCAGAGGCTCGGGGGCTCTTCCTACAACCAAGCCAAAGCCCAGCGACCCGAACTCACACTCGAGGGCTCGGCAAACACGACAAAACCCTCCCACTCAACAGGGAAAAAGCCCCTGGGGGAGTAAATCCACTCCTCTAGGGCCCCAGGGGCTACACCTGGCGGGGCGCTTGCGCGCACCCACCGAGGCCTCAAGCACAAAACACAATCCCGATGGGAGCTGCTGCGAGCCAAGTCTCATCAAAACCTTAGGGAGAGTGCTCACACTCCCCCCGAGGCTCGGGGGCTACTGTTGGATAACATAAAAAGGGGTACCCTAAGCAAGAACCGAAAAAATCGCTTAGACCTTGTAAATATCGAAGCCAAGAGACAACCACGAGGCCTCGGATGAGGTACCGACTCTCCACCACGCCCGAGGCCCCCTCGCTCGAGGCCCCACGCCGCAAGGCCTCGGACAAGGTACTGATTCTCGCAAGGCCTCGGACGAGGTACCGATTCTCTGATTCTCCCGAGGCCCCGTGCTGCAAGGCCTCGGATGAGGTACCGATTCTCTGATTCGCCTGAGGCCCCATGCCGCAAGGCCTCAGACGAGGTACTAATTCTTCAACTTGCTCGAGGCCGGCTCGGCAACAATGCCATCACCGCCGCCTCAATCGACTTCTCTGACAGGACGTCACATCCAACTAACATGTTCAACCACTCCTACAACGTCAGCCGAATGACGGCATGATACAGCGGAGTGGCTGACAAGACGGGAGTCACATCGATGCCATGCCGTCCAGGACAGGACGGGGCAGAGGTTACCGGCCGCTGTGCTCGACGCTGTGCCCACGACTGACACCCGTGCTGCACTGTGCTGCCTAACCCCTGCTCCAAGGACAGCGCGGCGTGGAAAGTCAAGTCCAGGTCCCTGTAGTCTCGGAATCGATGTACAAGACCAACTGCTCCCTCCGAGCCTCAGCTATCTGCTTCCGGGCTCCTATAGCCTCGGGACTCGTGCCTATCGAGCCCCCCACGATGGTCCAGCCTCTACATCGATTGGGCCTCGGCTCTGGGCCTCGACTCTCTATGTTGTCAGCGCTCTAGGACCAGCACGTCGCCCGCAGTACGCGCCATGCCCCGCATCGGGCTGTAGGAGCTCTCACGTCGTGCACAGGGCCTAGCTCCTATAGCCTCGAAATCAGCGTACCCACACCATCACATCAACCCGGCCTCGGCACTTCGCGTCGGTCAAATGTATAGTGGCCAGCACGCCTCCAACAGAAGAAGGCGCGCCTACCACCACAGGAGCTCCCACGACGCACAAGATCAGGCATGGCCGACGCGTCGCTCCAGTGCACGAAGGACAAGACCGCTCCACCGGCCATGCCGCCACAGTGACAAGCTACAGGGCTCGGACACGCCGCCTCCACTCACAAAACGCCACATAGCAAATGCATGTACCGCCCCTGTGCCTCCCTTCGACTATAAAAGGGAGTGACAGGGGCTGCTTCTTGGCATCAGAGACTCACACGTGCAAACAACACACACACACTCCCTCACTGCGAGAGATCAACATCTCAAGCAACCCACGCCACTCCACGCAGAGACCTGGGACTAGCTCCCTTTCTCGCCCAGCTTGTAAGCCCCTACTACAAGCACCTCGGTGCAAGGAATATAAGATCGCTCCCTCAAACTGGACGTAGGGCACCTATTGCCTGAACCAATATAAACCTTGTGTCTCTTTACATCACCATCCGGGATTAGGAACACGTAGTACATTTTCACTAGTCGGTTGAGGGCCCGCCGGTCCAAAACACCGACATTATGAAATAGTGCATCAAAGTGTTGGCACAACCGAACAAATTTCCTCAACTTACAAGGTAGTTTATGAACCTGTGGTCTAAGGGAATTTCGAGGAATCTGGGCCAAAAAAGCATTTTTTTTATTCCCAGAAGGTCCTCACACAAGTCACATGTTTTTTTTCACGCAAAAATACACTAGTAGGATTCGAACCCAAGACCTGTGTCCTGGCATGTAACTCCTCTAAGCACTGTACTGGTAGGATTTTGAAATCAATATTTGGGACTCTAAACAAATTCAAATGAAAAAAGAAATCATCCACTATAAAGTTGTAGTTTTCATAAAGATCTACAACTTTGGTTTTGATCGTTTTGCCATCCGAGGTGGTTTGACAAATTTGAATTTCAAATTGTGAGAACTTGTACAGAGGGATCAATCGACTATATAGAATGAAGCAATAAACTATACAGGAGTATTAATTAATGGACTGAAAGAAACTTCATTTGCAGGAACCAGCAGGGTAGCAAGCAAGTTGCACTACTACAAAAAATCTTTTGCGAGACGTTTTGAAATTGGCCTCAGAAGCAGGCGGGATTTTAAACCGTCTCGGTTAATTCTTGGGATTAACCGAGACGGTCGTTTTTATTAACCAAGGCGGTTACATTTAACCGCCTCGCAAAATCTATTTACGGAAACCACCTCCTAAAATATATTAACCGAGGCGGGCAGGTCATTTTTGGAGGCGGGCCTCTTAAAATACCTACCTCGGTTAATATAGACTAGGCCTAGCAAAAGCCCATACCAATCCATCTATCGGGCTTATATAAATATAAAGAGTTAGACTTCACTCACTCATTTCCCCCTCCCTCAGCCGTCTCTCTCTCTCGCCCTCACCCTATCCATATCTCTCTTTCACTCTCTCCCTCACCCGATAGAGGCGCGTGGGCGGCCAGCGTTCCTCATCGAGGCTTCCTCTCCCTCACCTCTCACTCCACTAGTCTCTTCCTCCCTCCACTCTCTCTCCGGTGTGGCGCGGCGTGGCTTCGCGAGTGGCGAAGTGGGCTCAGCGCGGCGGTTTGATGGAGCGGGCTCGGCGCAGCGTGGCGCGGCGGAGCAGCTTTGTGGGCGGGGTGTGACACAGCGGATTGGGCGCGGCGCGATGGAGCGGGCTCCCTCTCCGGTGCTCAGATCCACTGTGGTGGCTGGCGGATCCGATGGCCGTGGCCCAGATCCACCCCTGCTCCCGGATCCGGCCATCTCCGCGCACGGCGCCGGCTTCACGAGCAGTGGTGCTCCCCTAGCGGCGGATCCGACGACGACGACGACGGCGCCCCGATCCAGCGAGCAACAGCGGCGGCGGCCCGTGGATGGGCTTGACGGGCCCATGGATGGGCTCGCCAGGCTGATCCACGGTTTTTCCTTTTTTTTGTTTTTTAATCCAATTTACCGAGGCAGGCATCCAACCGCCTCGGAAAAGGTCTTATTTACCGTGACATTTCGTTCGAGGTAGTTGTGCTACCCGCCTCGGTTAATCGTTTTTGCCCATCTCGATAAAGTTTTCTGACAAGCTTCTAACAAAAATAAAGCTGATTCACTGTTCACTACATCTTCGGTAGTACGTCTTCACACCCAATGGGATATAGGTTGCCCCGTTGCGTTGTGGCGCTGGACTGCTAGCTAGATGGACCGCATCCGTATCGACCAACGGCCAGTGTCCTGTCCAAAGTCGGATCAGCCGCGTCCCTGTATCAGGCCTGTGGGGCAACCCAAATTTTTGTAATTTGGTCCTTTTTTTTGAAAAAAATTTACGTTTGGCCCCTAGGAGACGTAAACTCATCTTTGGACCCTAGGGTCGGCATCAGGACTCATGGCTCCAACGTAACACGTCTCGGCGCCACAGATCTTGGCTCCGTGGTGCCTGGCCGTGCACAGCAGGACATCTTAGGTGGCATTGACATGGCCGGTACCTCGGAGCCACAGATCTTGGCTCTGAGCTCAGCACCAAGATCTGTGGCTCCGACCTTGGAGACGTGGATCTCGGCTCTGAGCTCGGAGCCATGGATCCTGGTGCCGAGCATGGATTCAAAACCCACGACCAAGTTTCCCTTGCCGAGGCTGCTTTCATTTCTTCCTCCTCCCTCTTGGGTTCTTCCTCTCCCTAACCCGCCCAATCTCTTGAATCGACGAATTTGACCTTGGATTTGATCCATACATCTTCGCGAGCAAAGTATCCTCTCTCCCTTTATCATTTTTTACGCATTGATTTGGTATATATTACGTCTATTTTTCAACCCTAGATACGTTAGTACCTAATGTTTGAAGTGATTTTTTATTTTTTTAATGTAACGGTAGGATGCCAAAGCGTGGTAAAGCTAGTAAGCCAAGGTAATCTCTTATCATCGTGTTATATTATGTTTTTATTTATGTGCAACAAATGGAAAACCCTAGTTTTAGGGTTTAATGTTCATTGCTTTCGGTTCTTAGAACAAATTTGGTTCAATTGTAGTTATGGCCGGATAACTGAAAATGCCTTCGACCCAATGCCTCTGCCTAGTGGTGTTCCAGTGCCTAGCGGTGATCCTTGCAAGGTAGCCAAGTCCAATGAAGAGAACACGTATAGACAGAGGTATTGGATGTGTGCCAATTTTGCGTTTGAGGCTACACTTCGTCAGCGCCGCATTAACAAGATTGTGAGAAATTGATGTTGTGTAATAATTATTTTGTGTCAAATGAAGTCTTGCATGATTTATTTATTTTGTAACAATTGCATTTGTTGCAGACCCCTCCACCACTCTGTGATTTTGAGCAGTGGATCGACACTGAGATCAAGCCAGAAGACAAGGAGTGGATGCAAAAACTATTACGGTGGGAGGCAGAGGACAAGGAGATGATGGAGAAGAGACGCAGAGAGGAGGCTCTAGAAAAGGAGCACAAGGAAGAGGAGGAAAGGAGGCGTGTTGCAAGGACGATGAACAGGACGATAACAACAATGGTGCCGGTACCTCGGAGCCATAGATCTTGGCGCCGAGCTCGGAGCCAAGATCTGTGGCTCCGAGGTACCGGCCACGTCAACGCCACCTAGGATGCCCTGCTGTGCACGGCCAAACGCATCGGAGCCAAGATCTGTGACGCCGAGACGTGTTACCTCAAAGCCATGAGTCCTGGCACCGACCCCCAGGGTCCAAAAATGAGTTTACATCTCTCAGGGGGGCCAAATGTAAATTTTCTTTAAAAAAGGACAAAATTGTAAAAAAATTGAGGCGGGGCAATATATAGCAACGCCCTAGCTTTCCCACGAGCCCACGACGCCGCTGGATCGCGCAAGATGGCGGAGACTGGAGCAGGAACAAGCGGCAACGACACGGCGGCGGCGGCGGATGTGCTGACGATGGCCGACGAGGAAGACGAAGCTGGTGGAGGTGCCTGAGGCCTGCATCCTCAACCTCATGTGGCAAGAGGCGAGCACCCCTCGTGGCGACTTCCCAGCGTGGAAACCTAGGCCCAATGACACAAGCGTGGAGCTGATCCGATCCTATGAGAAGGTTACCGCGATCATCATGAAGAACCACCAGCACGACGATGACCTGATACTGCAGTACATCAACAACGGGTGCGCCTACGTGGAGGTTGAGATCAGAGATGACGAATGAGCATCAACTTCGCGTGTAGACAATTACTACTTCGGTGGAGTAGGGAAAGCTTTTCTACTGAATACAAGCGTCTTTATTACCTAATATATCTCGTACATTATACATATATAGTTATTGTGTGTCTGCTTTATTATTGTGGTGGTGATGCTAGGAAGACCTATTATTGTACTCGTTCTGTTCTAAACTATAAGTCACTTTTACTTTTTTGATACATCAAATTTGCTATGTATCTAGATAAATCGATTTGACTTTTTTGGTACATCAAATTTGCTGATGATATAAAAAAAATCAAAATGACTTATAATTTACAACAACAGAGTGAGAGGGAGAGGGAGTAACTGATAAGCCTGCTTTATTGTAGTGATTATATAGTATTAAATTTCTTGATAGATCTGTTTTAAAACGCATTCATAGACACGCCTGAGACGTGTCTAAACGGTTGACGGTCAAACTCTCAACGGTCAAACTCCTATGTCGACGAATTATTAAACGTGTCTAGCAATTCTAAGAAGATTTCATAGACACGCAACATACGTGTCTACCCATGTAGACATACTCTCATGGATATATTTACATTACGCGTCCAATAAGGTATATATATGTGACATTTTACTATATATATGCTAATAAATTGTGCGGACCATTATTTACCTAGATCCTTACACATTACTCGTAACACGTTGTGAATAAAAATGGAGAGATGCTCTTTGGACCAAGAATAAATATATTGCCTACGAGGAGGGAGTACCATACACGAAGTCCCTAGGTATCCATATATAAGTTATATATAGAAACTAGCAAAGATAGCTAATCCAAAAAAAAAAAAATTAGAAAGGCAGCAAGAGCTTTGCTGTATTTTTATTAGACGAGGCTAATCCAAATTCATCGGAACCATTTTCATCTGCTGCAAAAACAAGAGAAACATACCATATCCATCTCGGCTTTGACTCCGCCGGCACGGAACCGCAACAAGTCCAAAACTCGGCAAGCCCCAAGCCAAGACTCCGTTGTACTTGCGGGCAATATATAGCAACGCCCTGGCCTAGCTACCCTCAAGGCCACGACCAAATTCAGCCTGCGCTCCGAGCCCCCGACGCTGCTCGCGCTCGCGCAAAAGAAGGCGGAGACCGGAGCCGGCAACGAGAGACGGCGGCGGCGGCGGCAGACGTGCCGGCTAACACCAAGCCAGCGGGGCCGACGACGAGGAATACGAAGCTGGTGGAGGTGCGCGAGGCCTACATACTCGATCTCATATGGTGAAAGGCGTGCCGCCCTCGTCACAACTTCCCGGCGTGGAAACCCAGGCCCGATGACCCAAGGTACACTACTGGAGGCCGCGGCTTTGCCGAGTGTTCGGCAAAGAGCCCTTTGCACTCGGCAAAGTCCGCTCGGCAAAATTTTTCTCGGCAAAGGGTCTTTGCCGAGTGCTTTTTATCGGGACACTCAGCAAAATAAAAAAAATTTTGCCGAGTGCTTGGGGCGGCACTCGGCAAAATATTTTCGGCCATTGCGGCGCCGGCCGTTAACGGTTATTTTACCGAGTGCCCGACCCAACACTCGGCAATTTTTTTTTATTTTTTTTAAAATTACTTTGCCGAGTGCCTGGGCTGGGGCACTCGGCAAAGTTTTTTTTTATTTTTTTTAAAGTACTTTGCCGAGTGCCCCTGTCCAGGCACTCGGTAAAGTTTTTTTTATTTTTTTAAAAAATTACTTTGCCGAGTGCCCCTGCTCAGGCACTCGGTAAAGTTTTTTTTTTTTTAATAATTTATTTGCCGAGTGCCCCTGTTTAGGCACTCGGCAAAGAATTTCTGATTTTTTTTTTAAAAATACTTTGCCAAGTGCCTGGGCAGGGGCACTCGGCAAAGTACTTTTTTAAAAAAAATAAAAAAACTTTCAGGGCCCAAAACTGCAAGCAGGGATGTTCCAACAAAACAGCAAGTTTCTAGGATTTCTATATACTCCTTTCTTCTTTTCTATTATTTTTGTTTCAAATTTATAATAAAAAAATGCTGTGCAATGGAAACGATCTTGTCTACCTGCGATGTACCTACTATCAAGCGGAAAACCAGAGTACTAGGAAAAAAGTGCCCATTTTCAAATAAACTAGGCCGCGCCATCTTGATCACCGATGTTATTTTATTGCGCTATAGTTAAACAATAGAGTATTGAAGCTCAATAAGGAGCTCTAAGGTGTTTGATATTTTATCTCGTTTTGTTTGGCTGCTGTGCTCTCGTTCTGTAGTTCAGCAATGTCACCCTACGATGACAAATTTAGAAAGCATAATAACATGATTACAGATGGATAGCATGGAGGAGAAATAAATGTAGCTTATATAGCGGATAAGATCATAAGGGTACAAAAGCAGTGTCGACAATAAGTAATAAGAACTACATCAATATTTAGTAGAAAATAAATAAAGGTAAGTTGTTATGGCATTCTTTAATGACAATCTTCAATGAAATATTAGACAAAATAGCATATGTACTTACAGATATGACTGTTGTAGCAGCCAAAGACAAGCCTCTGATTTATGCTGATAAACATGAGAATGCTCTTAAGAACTCAATTAAGTGTTTACTATTGATTAGACGGGAAGGTACATTGCAACTACACATTCAATCCACGTCATCTTCCTTGTACGTAATCAATATCTGAACACTAACTTAGGAATGCCTACCTATCGCCAGAGCAGAGATGCATTTGACCCCTTCCTGCATGTTGTTTTTCCTCCGACAAATCTGAGTGTATCCAGCTTTTATATGTCTCTTTGGCTTATGAGTGGCCAATGATAATACCTACAACTTTGAAACCATGAACTGAGACCAAGGAAAACACAGTGTCTAATCGTACCAAGATAAATGTGATGGAATGCCTTAGCTCAAGCTGTAATTCTTAACATGACTTCTGCAGGCTAAATTAGCACATTCAGATAATTTTAGGCATGCACCAAGGTCATATTGTCACAAAGCTATAAGCATATGAAGACATATTATTATACTATATCTTAATCTGATAACCATTCAGGAACTCCTCCATCTAGAAGATTTAGCTTTTCACTTTACATAAGACTTCAGTTGATTTAATAAAGTTTGATGCAAATTATAAGTTATAACAGATTTGTTAGTGTGGATACAAGTTAATTTAATAAGTAATATAACATACTAATGCTGATAACCTACTTCTGGGCTCTAATTTACAGCACTGTGTATCACTACAGTGCCAAGGCAAATGTCGAGCACATTACGCAGCTGTTTGCATATCCTGATATCAATGCATTGTAAGGTCCAGATGTCCATGTGTGGCAATGCTCTCAAAAGCTGAACAACATCAAATACTGTCTATTTAATAGATTGCCAGCACCTGGATGCATGATGCCCTTAGTTGATTGACAAATCATTTGAAATCTTCATTGCAATTTCAGATTTAAAAAAGTAATAGTGTATATTTAGAACTTCATTAACAAAATTGTCAAAATATGACCTCTTGCAGTGACTGATTTTTTAAGTTAGATGTGCTTGGATATGATTAGTGACCTCCATTATCTTCATATAAAAAAGTCTATGTATTCAAGAAATCATTTTTTTCACCTCTAAACATCACAAGCCTCAACCTTAGCTGTCAGTGGCTGCACCTGAGTGCTATTTTGGCTTTTTTCCGTTTCTACAATAGCTAAAATTCAGATGCTTTTTTAGTTAGAAACTGTAAGCAGGCAAGGGTGCAAGGCAAAACTTAGAAATGTTAGATTAAATCAAATTC
This sequence comes from Miscanthus floridulus, assembly GCF_019320115.1. Classification (NCBI taxonomy): domain Eukaryota; kingdom Viridiplantae; phylum Streptophyta; class Magnoliopsida; order Poales; family Poaceae; genus Miscanthus; species Miscanthus floridulus. Next base: position 13,860,559 of record NC_089598.1, read on the forward strand.
AGAGTTCATGTTCTCTAGGTAGTAGCCTAACCGGAAATAATGTAACGATCTCAAATTAATGCCATAAATAGTAGTAGAAAAAAACATATAGTGGCTTGGTTACAGAACAGTGATTTATCGGAGCAAAAATTGAAAATTGTATCATATACTTTTTGGTTTGTAGTAAGAGATGCAGAGGTCGTTGAGTATATTTAATAAGCTGAACAAAAATGTGTAAATTGAAAAGATGGACAAAGGGCAAAACTGCATTAGCAATACCCTGGACGGCTGGAATCAACACTCCCACTCCTATTTTTTTCGGTGGAGATTATTGCTCACTGCACATGGTCTGACAGCCTAAAGATTGCCTCGGTTTATACCTAGCAGAGACAAAGAAATATTTTTATTGTTATTTCTTCCATAGAACTGCTTCCATAGAAACAACGGCACGATAGCCGACAATCACAACGGCACGAAGGCCGATAAGCACAACGGCAAGAAGGCCGACAAGCAGAGAAGGGGTTGATATACCTTATTCGTTCTCGTACCCGGTTCGGTGACGGTGAGGGCGTCGGCGGGACGGCCACGCAGAGAAGACGGTCGAGGAACGTCCTCCTCCCCTCCACCTCGGCTTCCTCCCCCTCTCCCCTTCTCCTCCTCCTTCCTCTCCTCCTTCTCCTTCTTCCTTCTCCTTCTTCTTCCTTTTTCTTCTCCTTCTTCCTCCTTTTTCTTCCTTCTTCTTCTTCATTCTTCTTCTTCCTAGTACATCCTCCTCCTTCTCCTTCCAAGACGGACGCGGGCAAGGCTGGGGAGGGGCGGGCCACGGGGATGGCCGGGGGCCGCGGCGATGGGTAGGGGAGGGGTGGCCTACGCTGGCCAAGGGGATGGGCTGGGGGCGCGGCGTTGTGGCGGGCGGCGCGAGCGCGGTGGCGCACGCGGAGGCGCGCGTGGGCGGGAGGTGGCGCCCTTGGAGGCGCTGCGGCGGGCGGGCGGCGCTGCGGGGGGCGGGCTGCGTGGAGGCGCGCTGCGGCGGCGGGCGGCGCGGTGGCGGCGGCGCGGCGCGTGCGGGGGTCGGGGGCACGGGCGGCTGAAGATAGGGTTTGGAGGGAGGGGTGAGGGTGGGCCGGTTGGGCCATTTAGGCCGCGGACGTTTTTTTTTTGGATTTTCTTTGCCGAGTGCCCACTGGGCCGGGCACTCGGCAAAATTTGTTTTCATTTTTTTAAAAAAAAAACTTTGCCAAGTGCCATCCTTGGGCACTCGGCAATTTTTTTTATTTTCTGAAAACAAATTTTGCCGAGTGCCTCCTGGGCCCGGCACTCGGCAAAGACATTTTTACCGAGTGCTCCCCATGGCACTCGGCAAAATATATATATATTTTTTGATTTTGGACCCAAATTTTTTTGTGTAGCCTTGTGACAATATTTAAAGCTCTACTCTAAAATTTGGTGAAGTTTTGACTTTTTTAGGTATATTTCATTAATTTATTTCGTTTCGTTGATTTTTTTAGCGTATTTCAAATTTGAACTGCAGGTCCATGGAATAATGGAATTTGGTCATCGAAAAATTGATATTCATGATATTTAGCGTATGTTGAGGCCGTATCCAGGGAGTCACATGAAATCTTGAGCATCTCGTTGACGTAACATGTCGAGTTAGTTGCGGGAAAAGTAAATTTAAATTATATAAAATCCAAACGAAGTCCAAAAATCACGAAACTTGTGGAGGCGTCGTGTTATCTCATGTGGAGGATGTGGTAAAAATTGTGAAGATTTCGAGCAAGTAGTGACGTCGGATGCCAAAAACGAAGTGATCACATGTGGAGATGTCTGGGTTTTTGGCATCCGACGTCACTACTTGCTCGAAATCTTCTCAATTTTTTACCACAGCCTCCACATGCGATAACACGATGCCTCCACAAGTTTCGTGATTTTCGGACTTCGTTTGGATTTTATATAATTTAAATTTACTTTTCCCGCAACTAACTCGACATGTTACGTCAACGAGATGCTCGAGATTTCATGCGACTCCCTGGATACGGCCTCAACATACGCTAAATATCATGAATATCAATTTTTCGATGACCAAATTCCATTATTCCATGGACCTGCAGTTCAAATTTGAAATACGCTGAAAAAATCAACGAAACGAAATAAATTAATGAAATATACCTAAAAAAGTCAAAATTTCACCAAATTTTAGAGTAGAGCTTTAAATACTGTCACAAGGCTACACAAAAAAAATTGGGTCCAAAATCAAAAAATATATATATATTTTGCCGAGTGCCATGGGGAGCACTCGGTAAAAATGTCTTTGCCGAGTGCCGGGCCCAGGAGGCACTCGGCAAAATTTGTTTTCAGAAAATAAAAAAAACATTTTGCCGAGTGCCCAAGGATGACACTCGGCAAAGTTTTTTTTTAAAAAAAATGAAAATAAATTTTGCCGAGTACCTGATGGCTGGCACTCAGCAAAATCTGACGGTAGGTGGCCGCCGTCACGGTCCGGCTAAATTTTGCCGAGCGCCTGACTTTGCCGAGTGCCTAGCCGAGTGCAAAATTTTGCCGAGTGCTACACTCGGTAAAATATTGCTTTATCGAGTGCCACGATATTTTGCACTTGGCAAAGTATCAGGCACTCGGCAGAGTACAGTTTTCTAGTGGTATGGGCAGCTGATCCGAGCCACCGAGAGGGCTGCCGCCATCATCAACGAGAGCCACCGGCACGAAGATGACCTGATACTGCAGTACATCACCAACGGGCGCGCCTACGAGGAGCTTGAGATCATCGGGGACGACCAATGAGCTAGATCTAGATAGGGTCATTAAGATTTACTATATCTATATAAGGCAGCGTGTGTAGAGAAGTAGCTAGGGCATTATTAGTTAATGGGTTAAGTCCAATTTACACCCTCCAACTTACAGCAAAGTTCGGATTTCAACCTCGAACTTCAAAACCGGACAACTTTGGCCCTCCAACTCTCGAAAAAGTTCAACTTTCAACCTTCTGGGCGGTTTTGTGGGTGAACAGTAACTTTTGATATTTTTGGGTGGCGCCGAAATTTTATATTATTTTTTCAAGCATCTTAACGTCCTCAAATGAAAAAACTCAAAACTACAAAGTTGTAGATTTCGTCGAGTTCTACAATTTACATATAAAAATTATCTTCATCCGACATAGTATTGAAGGGTTTTCTATTTTTTGAAATTTGAGTCTCATCACGCGATAAAATATGGTGCTGAAATTTTATATTATTTTTTTGAGCATCTTACTGTCCTCAAATGAAAAAACTCAAAACTACAAAGTTGTAGATATCATCGAGGTATACAATTTACATATAAAAATTATCTTCATATGACATCGTATTGAAGGGTTTTCTATTTTTTGAAATTTAAGTCTCATCACGCGACAACATTGTTTCACGCGTGATGAGACTCAAATTTCAAAAAATAGAAAACCCTTCAATACGATGTCGGATGAAGATAATTTTTATATGTAAATTGTAGACCTTGATGAGATCTATAACTTTATAGTTTTGAGTTTTTTCATTTGAGGACAGTAAGATGCTCGAAAAAATAATATAAAATTTCAGCACCATATTTTATCGCGTGATGAGACTCAAATTTCAAAAAATAGAAAACCCTTCAATACGATGTCGGATAAAGATAATTTTTATATGTAAATTGTAGACCTCGATGAGATCTGCAACTTTGTAGTTTTGAGTTTTTTCATTTGAGGAAGTTAAGATGCTCGAAAAAATAATATAAAATTCTGACACTCCTGAAAATATCAAAAGTTACTGTTCACCCACAAAACCGCCCAGAAGGTTGATAGTTGAACTTTTTCGAGAGTTGGAGGGCCAAAGTTGTCCGGTTTTGAAGTTCGAGGTTGAAATCCGAACTTTGCTGTAAGTTGGAGGGTGTAAATTGGACTTAACCCTTAGTTAATTAATGCAGTAGCTAGGGGAAAGCTTTTCTTAAATCAAGAAGTTCCTCCAAATTTTGTGTTCTTTTTATAAGCTATAGCTAGGCAACTGCTCCGATACTCCTCTTTTTAAAAACTGCACCGATCTCAAAGCAACTTGTCTTACTAATTAATTTTTCTTAATTATTTCTCTCTTTGGGCCGGCCCATCCAAGCCTAGCTCATGTCCAGTCGTGATCCACGCACGCTCTCCTTTTGGCTTTCACCTTCTCGGTATGCAAACTCGATTGCTGCTAGCTAGTTCCGGCATGCCGTGAGGTCATCTTGATCCATGCACGCACGCAAGGCAAGTGGCTCCTTGCATTTGTCGCCGGAGGTGAGGCAGCTGCGGCCACCGCGGTGCGGTTGGGCCATGCGACAGGCCGCAGGGCTCCAGATGGACGTGTTGTATTATGTCAGTACGTGTGCCTCTACCTCATCACGCTCGGCACCGGCGGGCTCAAGTCCAGCGTCTCGGGCTTCAGCATCGACAGTTTGATGAGCGTGCCGCTATATGGTCATTTTCATCTTCTTCAACTGCTTCTTCATAAGCGCCAACACACTCCTCGCCGTCACCTCTTCGTCTATGTTCAGTACCATGTCGCCGGAGCTGGGCCTATAGCACCTGCACCGGCTCCATGCTCATCGCCATCAAGTCTTCGTCTCAAGCACCAGGGGACACCGCTACAAGCGCAGCTCCGGGAGTCCCGTCGTGCACACCCTACGTGTCTTCCGCCCTGTTCGCTTAGCTTATAAGCCGTATTTTTTCAGCCAACGAATAATATTTTTCTCTCATAACAAATAAGTCAATAATACTTTCAGGCATGGCTTATCAGCTAAGCGAATAGGACGCTTCCTGGCGCCTGAAGCGGACATGAAGCAGCCGCTCACCCCCTCCACACTGCGCGAGAGGTTCGCGTCTGCCGTTGTCTCCTTCGACGAGTAAACGGGGCCACCACCGAACAAAAAGGATCTGGGAGTTAGACCTGGACACGGGCTGGGCTGGACAGGCTGGGCTCACGTGGAAATCAAGAGAAAAAATAATTAATTAGTTAGATTTCCTGACCTTTCGGATTGCTAACCTACATTTTATCATTGGTTTTCAGAAACGGAACATTCAAATCAAGTAGATGTTCTAAAAAATCCACTTCTTTTCCAATGCCGATCATACCGAGCGCTTAGAAGCAGAGGTACCACCCACGGCTTAAGTGGACAAACAAGGCAATCTAAGAATTTTTGTTTTGGAAAGCCGGGATCAAGGCTTTGCGGAAAGGATTTGAACTCGTGATGATTCGTGTTGGCCTATGTTTCTCTGGGACTATGTTTAAAACCTTGACGAGCTTTAGCAGTATGCTTGGGGTCCAGCGGTGAACATACTCACCTTAAAGAATTTGCAAGAGGTGGCCCAAACAGTACAAAACCAGACAACTACTGGGAAGAGTGGCTGCCCAAGCATTTCTGGATGCTCTTTTGCACTGACGGTGATTTTATATATCATAAGTACATATGTATATATATAAATGTTTCATTCATTTCTCTTATTTTTTATTGAAAACGATTTGTATTGCAACTGATTGCAGGTCTGGAACTACGAGCATACTTTTCTAGAGAGAGTCCTTGTTGGCTCAAGTTGAGACCGTAGTGCAAGCTCATCAAAGAAGGAGGTGTGGCCTTTATAAGCCTATTTGACATCTACAAGGCACTAAAGCTTCAACCTGGCGGCCTCTGCTCCGATATATCAGAAAAGAAAACCTTTTTTTACAGTATGGGAATTTGGCCCAATAGTCCCTCCAATTTGAAGTGATCAAGCCACCACTGGTACCAGTAGGGAACTGGTACTACCACCTCCTCCAGCTCTAGCTGAGCTCTCCAGTTCTTCTCCATCAGTAAGTTGCAATGGGAGCATCTCAACATCCTCTGGTAGAATCTGTGTAATCCAAGCCTTCTGGGACATCATCCACCCGCAACTGCTTTCTCTCTTGCAGCTCTTTCATAGCAATGGCCTTTATGTTTGGAGGCTAACCCAGGCATCCATCACTCTCCTCCCAAAGAAAAAAGATGCCAACACCGTCGAGGATTTCAGGCCAATCAGTATCATTTCGAGATTCATCAAAATCGTTTCAAAGAAGAGGAACAAACATTGTCTTTAACAACACTCATCCACTTATTGACATTGACACGTATCAATCGGCGTTTATCAAGGGTCGCTCACTCATAGAAACTTTATTGGTTGTGACAGAACCACTTATCTTTCGCCACAAACATAAGATCCCTATGGTCCTACTCAAGGTAGACTATCGCAAGTCATTTGACCGAGAAAGAGAAGAGTTGTGTCTTAAGGTAAAGACGAGGATGTAGAAATCCACACACACTTGTCTTTCAGGCCCAGCCCACCAGGGATTTCCAAATCGTTAGGTTAGCGGCGGGTCTTTCTTCTTCTGGGTGAGCTGCGGAGCTACTTTTTCTTTCTTTCATTCCATCTGTCTCTGTATGCTTGGGTGAATGCCATAAGCGGATTTATATGCCCCGGTTCCCAGGGTTAGGGTATTCCCTATGTTGAGCCTACTCAGATCAGAACAAAACTTTTTGATTCTCTTTCGCCTATCGGCCGGCTTTAAGCAACCTTCACATTTCCTGCTGAGATCCCAAGTCTCCAAGTGGGCCCTCTTGGCCACCCATGACCTTGGCTTTTTAGAGAATCCCGCTCCTGTGTCGTAGGACTTGTAGCTCGATAGTCCACCGGGTAGGTTTGTTTATCCATCCTTTTTCGAGTGTCTTCTTGGATAGTTATAGCGGCCCATAGGCGCAAGATGTACCTTGTGGAGGGCGGCGGTCCCCTGGACATAGCATAGTCCTTTCAGGCAGTGGCCGTTTAGTCCATGGTCCGTTGGATGGTCGGTGCAAGGCCAGAAATTGGAACACATTGATTCCGCTCATTCCTGTCCTTCGCTTCAGGGCCTGTCCCTCGATGTGGTCAGTACTCCATACTGTCGGGCAGCAAAGCTTACACTTGTTCACTTATTATGACGGTTCACCAGGGCCTCTTTCCTCCTCCCTTTTCTGCTCACTCGTAGGGGTCTAGACCCTCACAAAGGGGGAGGGAGTCGACTGAACATCTCAGCCATTGGTGGGAATTTCGCCCGCATCCGATCCCCAATTCTTGTTCACCCCGGATGATCGTGTTGGGTAAATTGTGACTTCGTACGATCGTATCGGGTGAGCAACAACCGCTTCGTCATAGTACTGACTTATGGGCTAACAGGTCACACTTTGGCCAAGTATCCTACAAAGAGACCCCCAAGAGCCAAAAGTATTAAAGGAATGGCCATAGGAATGGGCGCATCATGACATCGTAATCTGTCTCGCCCGAATGAATTAGTTGGTACTAGAAATGTTAGAAATAGTAAATGAAAGGAGTAATAAGAAGTGAAAAGGACAGAGACACTTCCCAACCAGAAAGCAAAGTTCCCACTGATGGTATACTTTGTGTAAGCGAGCTCTAAGATCACATCTTTGGAATAAAATCCAGTTAGAAAAGGAAATCCAATAAGAGATAAGCTGCCCATGAGCATCATGGCATAGGTCAAAGGAAAGGAGGAGGCAAGCCCCCCCATCTTCCGCATATCTTGCTCATCCGACATGGCATGAATCATCGAACCCGCACTCAGGAAGAGTAATGCTTTGAAAAACGTGTGATTCATTAAGTGAAAGACGCTAACCGAATAGTTAGAGATGCCGCAAGCAAAGATCATATAGCCTAATTGACTGCAAGTTGAATAAGCTATGACCCTCTTTAGATCGTTCTGTAATATTCCAGTGGTTGCCGCAAGGAATGACATCATAGCTCCTGCAAAAGTAATAACAATCAAAGCCGTAGGTGAGTATTCAAATAAAGGGGAGCACCTTGCTATCATGAAAACGCCAGCAGTGACCATAGTAGCTGCATGAATCAAAGCAGATACTGGAGTGGGACCCTCCATTGCATCGGGTAACCAAGTATGCAATCCTATCTGTGCAGATTTCCCAACTGCACCAATAAAAAGTAAAATACAAATCAGAGTTATGGCATTAAATCTCATATTGCAAAAAATCCATTCATTTCTGGGAGCACTAGCACAAGCAAAAATGGTTGAAAAGTCTACTGCTTGAAAGAGAGTAAAACAACCAAAAATCCCAAGAGCTAATCCAAAATCACCTACTCGATTGACAAGCATAGCTTTTATAGCTGCTTTATCCGCCTGAAGTCGTGTAAACCAGAAATGAATTAACAAATATGAAGCAAGACCTACTCCCTCCCATCCCAGGAATAATTGAAGAAAGTTATCTCCAGTCACCAACATTAGCATAAAAAAAGTAAAAATGGATAAATAACACATAAATCGAGGGCTATGCGGATCCTCAGACATATATGAAATGGAATAAAGATGGACCAAGCTACTTATGAATGTAACCACAATTAACATCACTACGGTCAGGCTATCAAACATGGAGTCAAAAGTGAATTATGAGTCAGACCAATCTGCGAATCGAGCGAGCTCCCCTTGCAATGATGTGGTGGTGAACCTCTCATTCGTCTTCAGTGCTCTCCGAACCGTGCGGGAAGGTTTCCCATCACACGGCTCACCAACTTGATCTTCTGCGGGAACCTTATGCTTATTTAAGAACAGGCCTAGCAAAAGAAGTACGGTCTCGCTTTCCTTTGCCACTCAACTGTACGTCATCTGTCGTGCTTAGGCCCCTTCTTCCCTTCCCTAACCCAAAAATGAGTCCACCGCCTGCCTGGCACTGTATGGGTATAGGTATGGCGCGCAGGCCAGACCCCCTTGGATTTTAGGTGATTAACTACCGAAGCGAAGAAAAGGCTGGATCAAGAAAAGGGGGGTACTACGAGCCCTCTGCCCCACGCATCTAACCAGCTCGCGTGGTTCACCGGTTCCACCGACGTCACCCTTAGATAGAGTTATTCAGTCAATACAGAAATGCGCTTAAAGTGGGGGGTGTGCTGTCCCTATTGGGCTGGGCCCTTCCCCATAAGGCCCCACCATCGGGGCATAACTGCCCTCTTGCTACCCATATGCAAGGCGCCGTCTTAGCCTTGCCTTCCCAGGATCGCTCCCACACCTGTCACGTTCGTGATCGGCCTCCTCAACTGTGTATCGATCGAAAGGCAGGGCGGCAGAGCCCCCAACCGACAGGAGTTGTTACGTCCAGTATGTCCCCCCTCGATTCCCGACATGCTATGATACCCTAGGGTGGGTAGGAGCGGGTCGAGTCCGTATCACCGCGGAACAACTGCAGCGTCCGGATCAGATCTATCTACTCGGCAATTCATCCGGTGACTTCACGGTCGCCAAAGAAGCCCCAAGAAGCATCAAACATTTCCGATGAGATCCATGGAGCTATTCTGAGATAGCAAGCACTAGCTCCCAGTGCGACTTCATAAAAAGCAATCAAAGATAAGATCGAAGAAAATGAAACGCACGTGGTGGTCATTATAGCGGTTCCTTCAGATCCTAGAAAACGTCCGAAAAAACCGGCTACGGAACTACCGAGCAAAGGCAAAAAGACAATAAGTAGATACATAAGATCGAGTCTCTTCAAAAAAAATCAGACAATGTTCGAGCGGCCTGTCATTGAGACAAAAACGTGTTAAGCATATAAGCACTTTCGACTTGATTTGCAGTGGTCAGTTACGCAAGACGGGAAGAGAGTTTCCTTCTTCAGAGTCCTTTTATCCCAATATTAAGGAGAATGTGTGGGCCTTTACTGAAAGAAGATTGTTGATCCCCTTGCCGACTCATTCCATCCTCCCCCAGTGGGTCGTCCTCTTATTCACTTTCGCGAGCAAAGAAGAAGAGAGACAGCATTCAAGCTAGCAATGGACTGAGGTATGAGACGATAAAGGTAAAGAGAAGGGGCCATCGTTGGTGCATAACAGATCTTTCCTATCTACGATCTTTCTCGGTGCATAAGCGAGGCTTCGCGGTCGAAGTACCACATAAGCAATAAAGCCAATAGACCTTGAATAGCCTGTACGAAATAACTTATGAAGAGGATTTACTATAGTCTCAAAATCTTGTAAGCAAGTTGGCACAGCGCTTTCAATCAATCTCGCTCATCTGGTCTGCCTGGTCAAATCAGCGATCATGCCCCCCTTATTCTAGCGGAGGAACAGCTTCATCAGATTCATTCCCTTGCTAATCCGCCTTCAAGCCTTGTTCCTTCTTCCGCTTCATCTATCTAAGCCTTTTCCTTGGTCTCTTCTAGATCAAATGACTTTTGAGGAAGCCTACCTTCCCCCCTGCCCTTCTCGGTTTAATTGAATAAGACCGGCCCGAGTAGGACCTAGGATTCATTTTCTGAATGGAGTCTTCCTGGAACCGGGATTGATACCGGGTCAAAGCTTCCGAGCTAACTGGACCAATACCCTAACCCTACCCTTTTTCTGAGAATCATTCCTCCCCCACTCTCTGCCCTTCTAAAAAGAAAATGCATTCCTTCGCACTGTGCTTTACTTTAGCTCTTATAGCACTCTTTTCCTTAATGCCTGTTGGCTCTAGCACTGTGCTCTTTGCTTTTCTTCTCACTCGGTCCATCCTAAGAGATCGGCATCATACTAAGGACTGTGTCGAGCAAGGTCCGAAGGGATTTGAATTCCACTGATTCCCAGGTAAAAAGGTTAGTGGCAACACCACCATTCGAAAGAATGAGCACCTGTCATGCACGAAAAGAGCAAGCTGGCGGACTTATTTCGCAGAGGACCAAGAACCTAAAATTCCCCTCCTGCTGATCCCGGTACGGAAACAGAAGTTATTCGAACCGAGCACTTCCCGTCGACAGGAGAACCCGAGTGAAACCAGATAAGAGTTCGCTTTCGAAAGACGACAATGGCAAGTCTCAATCAACTGTCATTAGATCAATAGTAAACAGGAGATTGCTTTGCGTATCACGGATCGAGCACACAATAGAATGCTCGAACTACACTCTCCTAGCATCAGGCCTATGGTCCATCCAAGGACAGAGCTGTAATCAGCGCCTTTCTTAGATCTTCAGATAGACAGAATTCGTCGTACACGCTTAGCCATCTCGCCCGAGGGACCCTTCCCCATAGTCCCGGCATTTCTAGTTCCGGCTAACCAAGGCACGAAAGGAAGCACTCTCGATCAAGACCTAAAAGCCTCGAACTGGCATTCGAGATACCCAAAGAAAAGGATGTTTTTTTTATACAAGAGCTCCTGCCTTTCACTTTCATCGGAAGCCAGTCTTGTTCGAGTCAATCTTATTGATGGTTAGAAGCAGAGTTCACGCTTTGCTCTAAACTGAGGTCTAGCCAGTAGATAGTAGAGAGGAGGGCTAAATCCAGGTTAATGTCCCGTCGCTCAATCCATCTATTTTTCTTTCGCGCTAGTGAACTTTGGCAGTTGGAGGAGGGAAAGGAGAATACTTTTCTTACGCAAATAGAAAGTGCGAACAAAGTAGTCAACTTACTGAATCACCAGTGCTCTCATCTTTGTCTTTTGAAGTGTTATCATCTTTTTTCTTCCAAAATAAGGAATGAATGGAGTTAGGAGAAAGGGTTGAGCTAGAAAGGCGGGAAACTGTTTATGAATATAAGAAGCATCTTCCCAAGTTGCATCCTCTGGTGCTGCATTGGACCATTGAATCAAGACCTAAACTTGAGCATGGTTGCCACATCCTAAGTGAAATCAAACTTCGTAGAGAGAGATCATTTAGATCATTTAGAATTTGCTTTTCCTTGAGCACCGACCAGAGGGAGAAGAGCGAGTGATCCCTCGATAGGGAGCACGAGCGATGCAACCAACGGGAGGACAAGACAAGCCCTTCCGAAAAGCTCGTTTGCCTTTCATCTGAGCGAAGTGATTCCTCAAGGTTAGGTTAAACAAGTGAATCATCGGTTGCAAGCATGAGAGCAAGCGATCGAAAAGGAGGAGATTGCTGGATAACCAGATGTCGAAGCCAACTTGAGATGAACATTAGGAAAGAAAAACAGTGATTCAACGTTATGAGTACCCTCCCTTAATAAATAAATAGAATAGGGGCCAAACAATTTCCTTCAATTTGAGTAGAGTGCGTTGGCTGGAAAGTAGTAAAGTCGAAGTGAACCTCTATTTCGTAAAGGAGAGATAACCCCGAACTCGAGCTACTTCATTCTCTAATAGGCTTGTTGTACCCGGTCTTGCTATTGACTCCCTAGCCAGCTCAGAAGGAATGCCTAACTCTGTTGGGACAGATTGGACAGTTGGAGCAGCCAATAAACCAGCCACAGTAGAAACAGAATGACTAGTTTCAACAAGGCAAGCAGGAGAAGCTACTCTCTTTTTAGTCGCATCCGTGGAAGGAAAGGATTTTGATATCGCATATCGAACCGGTGAAGCAAATGACTTTCTCGAGTGAAACGAATAGGTCTGGTGCTTCCGAGCCAGCAAGGGGACTAGTTTCAACAAGGCGAGCAACCCCTGCTATATGTATGTATCCAGGACTATGATGTATCCAGCTCAGTTGGAAAGCACTAGTTTACTTCCTCGCTACCGACCCAGGTACATTCTTCTTTGGACATGCCCGACCCTAGCTTATTGGACAGTTGCAATGAAACGAGTAGGTGTATCGACCAGGACTAGTAGTTTTACTAGGTGTTCTAATCTAAGGGGTAGAATGACTAGTAGTTACAGCCATGGAAAGATATATAATTCATTTCGGCTCCGGGCTGGCTAGTGTAACGAAAAGATATAGCTCAGTTGTCTTGGACAGCTTCGAACGAGCAAACAAGATATATATATATATATATATATATATATATATATATATATATATATATATATATATATATATATATATATATATATATATATACTATTGAGGCTTCTGGCCAGCTCAATCCGGTGCTTGTTGGTTAGTTGGAACAACTAGTAGGAAAGCTACTTCTACTTGGACAGCTCATCAGCCCTATATTCCCTTGTTCCAGCAAGCAAACAAATAGAATAGTTGGAACGAATAGACAAGTAGGACAGTGCTACCAGCTAGTTAACTCAGTTCATTCTTTACTTTCGGCTTGTAGCTTTGCTACGCAACCTCGCATTCGAAATTAGTACTTACTTGGACAGCAGGTAAAGCAGGGACAGTAGTATATGGTAGTCAGCTTTGAATTGTTCTCTGTGTAGAATGCCTATTGGTTTTTCATGAAACAGTACTATATGTGGACAGTACATAGGTATCAAGAAAGAGGGCTAGCTCTGTTTGAATAGTTACCATCCAAGAAAAGACTACTCAAAAATCTGCTACTTCGTTTCCAAGCAAGCAAAGCGCCGCTACTTATTTCTTTCACTTCAATTCTATTGAATTCTTTTTTTCATTAATAGTTTGGAAGTCAATTCAGAAAAGCAAGCAAAGCGCCGCTACATAATCAGCTATTTCTAGGTGGTAGCTGTGGGTCAACGATCTATTCTTGTTGGTTTGGATGGAGAGCGGCTTGATGTCATGGAGAAGGGCCTAACTAAGGGCTAAACTAAACCTAGAACCTCCTATATATAGTTTTGGATGGGTATAGCAATGCGGCTTTGTTTCACAAGCTTGTTAGCACCGTGCAATTTGCTGAGAGGAATGAAGTACATGTGAATGCAGCTTTTGACAATGCGGATCGAGAAACGAACTTTCTCAGACTGAAGGCGATACGGTAAGTAAGTAAGTATAGGATGGTCTATGTCTTTCAACCAAACGACGAAGGATGGTAGGTAGGCAATGGTTGTTATTGAAAGGAACTAATCTGAGAGTCTATCCGAAAAAAAGAAATAAGTAACCAAGGCTTTCATTAACACCTAATTCTTCTTCCGCATTGTGAAGCAGTTTAGTATTTATAGGCAGACGCAGGATAAGGCTCAACAGAGCAGAGACACAAGAATACCTATATAGAGACATGAGAAATAATAAGCCAAGGAGATCTTTACAAAACGAGAATTCCGCATCCGGTGAAAGCTGAAGTCACATAGGGAAGGGAGTTTCTGCAGATGGAGAAAAGGGAGATATCACACTGTGTGTGATAGGTTATTAGCTGGAGGATTGAGATTGGTATATGGCATTCAGATAGTCATATGCCACTGAAAGCATGGAAAGACTAGGTGAACGGGCTCACCAGGCAGGGAAAGCTAGATATAGCCTCTCTTCCTCCACTTGTTTTACGGATTCACATACTGGTTGGTATGTTCATCAAGTTCTCGATTACTACTTACGGTGCCCACTGACTCCCTTTAATGGTACGCAGTCCCTGCCAATTTATCGAAAGAAAGTGCTATCCACTGAGGAGCAAGGAAGGTGCCCTAAGCTAGGAAGCCGTGATTGGTAGGATCTTTCCTTAGAAGGAAATTCGCAACGCTCTAAATTTCTCTATTTTGATTCGCCATAGCCGCTTAGGGATAGCGCCGTTACTGTACCTGCTTTCGCTATTGCTGTTCCGCTTTGCCGTTATCCGTCCCTGGCCTTAGCATAATAGGAGGGTGCCTTTTTAGCGCAAGACGATGAAATAACAACCTAAGCTTTTCGGCATTAGCAAATTGATAAATCGAATAGATCCCCGGCCGTTGGATAGGAGCACTGCCGTTACCGTGCTTAGAATTGATGAAATTAGATTTATTACTAAACCCAGGATATTCCTATTCGTAGGTGGTATACAATTACCCCTATCCCTATTGTTTTGATACATGGCGTATTGGCTTTGCCATAGAGCTAGCTAAAGATCCATCTTTCCTGGATTAGTGATTACTTCAATCCATACCCCTATGGAATAACAAAAAGCAAGGGCAGAGGTGACTAGGAATCAATCGGAAAGCGGCTATCAGCTATGACGAAACCATACAATAATTCGTAGGAACCCACACCGGATAGAGGGCCATCCCTTCCTCTTAAGAGGTGTAATTATGTTTGGGGATGACATTAGATAATCTGAATCGTAGTCCTCGTGGGAATGGTCGCAAAATGCGAAGGAGGACGCCTTGTCGAAGCTGGGGATCTAGATAGGTACCGATCTCGGTGGGGATGACCCTATTGAATCTATTGAATTTGTTTCATTCCTTTCATGCATAGATGAACCTTGTCTGCTTTGGAAGTACCTTTGCCCTAGAGTGGAGGATTGTCCCGTGATTGAGGGATGGACTTTCTCTACAACTATTGCGAAACAAGACATATGCAAATCCGAAACAGGGAAGTACGAAACTAAAGGGAAAGTCTATCGATGAACTCCCTAGTTCCTATGTTTGCTTTGAGGCAGTGCTAATTGCTAATGTGTGAACTATCACTATACTTTAATAGATTTGAATTGCGATAAATCGTATTTCGCCTCGGAAGGCGTAGTCAAACCCCAAAACTTCAACTTCAATCGAACCATTCGCCATTCGTATACGTTATGAGCTCGAGCTTGTGGAGATGTTAGTTGCCAACTCGAAATTCATGTAATCCGGATGGGAGCTGAATTGCCTACTTCCCCACTATTGTCTGTCCCGAAACTTGTTTCTCCCTGGACCCTCTCTTGTTTACTAGCGAATCCGGTAAATACTTTATAAAGGAAAGGTATGTCATCACAAAACACAGGTTCAACTCGGAGACCCGTCCCGTAACCCTACTCCAGTCTCGCACATCCCATCCAGGCAAAGCAGTCTTCCCAAACTAACTAATTGTTTAATTAATACTAGCTATACTAATAGCTCTTCAATCTGTTTATTGCTACTTCATTGTCCTTTCCCTTTGCTCTAGCGTTAGTCGCAGGAATCCCTCTTGCGTTAGTCGTAGTCATCTATTCGTAGAAATCGTAGGAAAGATCGTGGGAACCTACACCGTACCTTTCGTAGTCAATACGATTCAACCAAAGCCTTAGCAGAGGAAGGAACTCGAAGCAAAGGAAATAACCTCTTTCTCTTCGGCCCCAGATGCTGACGAATCCTCATTCTAATCCTCCTATTGAATAACAAAAGAGGGTGCCCTTGAAGGTGCTGTACCGGAAGTAGGCTATTTGCCGTAACCAGATAGCATGCATTAATCCCATTTCCCTTAGGAAGCAGAGTAGGATAGGAATAGCTTGCTACGCTCGAGGATAATATGCTTGCGTTAGGTAGGAATGTGTCTCAACAGAGCTAGCGTTGGGTAGGAAACCGTTCCCGGATCTGGATCTTGGATAAGCCGGGGAAGAACGTCTATAGCTCGGAAAAGGTCTAGGAATATCTCTATCGTATTAATAGCTCGTATCCTACCTATAATTATTAGCTAGCGCTAGGGAATGATTCGCTTCGCTAGGGATAACTGATCATGGGCATTTCCTTCCAAATACTATACTATCTTCGAAAAGTCAACCGTTCCCTTGACAAAGCAAGCGAAGGGTATTCCAAATCAACTAATTCTTCTCTAATAGCACCTCCTCCTGTATCTACTACTGGTTGACTGAAAAACCAAAAGCAAGGCTATCCTTCGTTGCACATCTTCTGAAAAGATAAGGGCTCGGTATCGGGTCAATCGAACAAGCTTCGGATGTAGTTCCTCGAAATCCTTTGCTTTCTTCAAAAACAACCTATATTCATTCCGTCGCATACCCGTTTTATTGATTGCTCCGTAGTCTTGCTTGGAAGAAGAGGGGGTGATCCTTTGGGAAAGGAGCCGAAGCAGAGGAGATAGGTAATAGGAAAGTAACACTTGAGGATGGAAAGGGTAATAGGGATTAGGGAGAAGAGAACCAATTCCAGTGCCTAGGACTCACATTTTCCTAGTATGGATTCGTATTACTTAACTTGTTATCTTACTTGTCTATAAAACATGAACTTCTTATTCTAAGTAATTTTATATCTCTGGCCAGAAGGTCTGCATGATGTCTCTGTTCTGTGACTATAAGGCCATATTGGTGTATTCATATTTTGATCTTCTAGTAGGAAGGTAGGGCTGGTCTGAGCTTAAATGCCTAACTAATGGTAGTGGGCAGGACGGAAATGAAAAGCATGGTCTTTAAACGCAGATGTTGAAATCAAAGCTAGACTAAGCAATAAAGTACCTCGTATTTTCCCTTCTGCTTCTGGCTGTCTCGCCTTCTACAGCTTGTCCTGCAGCAGTACCTTGACCAACTCCAGGCCCAATAGAAGCAAGCCCTACGGCCAATCCAGCAGCAATAACGGAAGCAGCAGCAATTAGTGGATTCATGGTGAGTTCCTCGTTCAAGCAACTTCCATCGATCTGCTTTCGAAAAGTAGCCAAGCGGTGTCAGGTTTCCAGCCTGCGGGCCAGTCTGTTCTAGCGCCTCATTCTTGACATCCTCTACCTTTCATGCATGGGTTGATTGATCTATCTGTCTTGCTATTTTGGATCATCCGAAGTAGGTCAGACGTGTGCAATTTTCAGAAAGAGGAGTACCGGAGCAGTTCTCCTAGCTATTGTGTAATCCTCTTTAGCTACCTATATTGTGTAATCCTGTTTAGCTACCTAGTGTATTAAATTAAATATAGTTATATTGTGTAATCCTGTTTAGCTACCTAGTATATTAAATTAAATATAGTTAGTTATATTGTGTCTATTTTATTTATTACCAGCAAACATGCATGCCCGGGAAAGAATCAAAATCGGTATCTCTACTCTTTATTAAAGATATGTATATTTTGCATTTAATCCATCAACAATGAAGCAATAATTTAAACTAGAACATTCACCAAATATAAAAGTGCAATTTAGAATAATGCCAGCCAAATTAGCAAATTCCTAATGTCGTGCAAAATAAGTAGAAATATACAAACATATTTAATAATCCTTGAAAGAGCTTAAGAGTTTAATCATCGTTGCAAATGATCAAGCTAACAGCTTTATTCAAATTGGGAAAAAATACAGGTTAAGAATTTAATCGTTGCATAAAATTTAAGAAAAGGCAAGGTCAAATATTACAACCCGTTAGTCCAAAGGAACTGGTATTTGTGTGTGTGTGTGTGTGCCTCTCTCTCTCTCTCTCTATATATATATATATATATATATATATATGAACTCCTTAGAAAAACCAAGGAACGTAACCTGTTCGAAGTTGTAATACAACATATGGATAATTGGATATGCTTATGTACCTCAGTAACCATCTCTCGCAAACGATCTTTCTTCCAATTGTCCGGTAGTTGATGAGACACATGTAAGATGCATATGGATGGTGGCTACTCAGTTTGTTCTTTCTCAAATTGCCGTATATCCATAGAACTGTCAACTGTGATGGACCATCAGAAGATCATTAAAATGAGGTGAACATTTTGCATCTAGTTGACAATGTTCAATGTATTCGTTGGATTCATAACTGGAGATGAGTTTGAAGGGATTTGATTTGGCAGCGGATGGTTCATGAAAGGTATTTTTGGCAACTGACTTGGGCCTTGTGTTTCGGGGATGCAATGCAACCTGAATTTATGCCTAGAGCCATTGGTGGCATAAATTGGTGACATCCAGGAAACATCATTGGCTCCATCCTGAAGTCATCCACACGATCTGAAGCATATTTTTCAGTTGGTACCAGTAAATGATCTTAAGTTGGAGCAGCTGCTAACCTGAACTTGCAATTGCACGAATTCAGATACTCAAGTGTCTCATCTAATATTGACACTTAACAGTTAATTAAGTAAGTCAAAGGGTAAATGGAAAACAAAAGAAACATATTGACAATATATGTCACTACGCACCAAAAGAATCTTATTCATTAATTAAGGGACTTGCACCTGACAAGAAATTGTTGCAGTGCGGTGTCAGGCTATTAGCTATTGCAACGGGCCTATATTTTCATTGATCTGGTCCCTTAGTCTCTACAATTAGCAGGAAACAACAATGTCATAAGAATAATTTAGCAACAAACAGTGTTTATGAGATTCAGCTTGGCTAGCATAGTCTGATCTTGGTCATGTGTTTCAACCCAAATTCATCGACGATTTGGTCTCTTCAGTTGCCTCTCTGGCATCCTGCAATTTCTTCATCAGTTCTATTCCACAAAACAAATAAGCCTTGGGAGTTTCAGGTAAGGTAAGGTAACAAAAACAATGACTATCATACTAAAAAAATTTGATTACAGTACCTTTCATCAAGAAGAAAAAAAAAATCCAAAGCTTGATTACAAAACCTTACAAGAAAAAGAAAACAACCAAGCAAAGAGCATATGGCAACTAATGAAGATCCTTTCACAACAATCCAATAAAGTAAAATTTGTATGAACTAATCTTAAAAAATCCCACCTAATTCTACTCATCAGTACATAAGAACAATCATTGAAAAAGCTAACCTTGTTCATCAGATCAGAAGATTTGGTTCTTGTTCAGCTCGGCAAGATCAGAATTTCGAAGGTGCGGTGTGTTTGTTCTGCTCAACGAGATCAGATTTCGAAGGCGAGGTGTCTACTTCTTATCGGCGAGATCAGGAAATCCTTCTGCACGTCAAGGATATCCCAATGACACCTTTCAGTTTTATAGTTCCAACCAGAAATTCGTGTAAAGAAATTTGTTTCGAACTTGGAGTTCATCTCAAACATATCTTGGATTTTTGTGTTAGGATCTGGAGCCTTCGTCGATTCGATTCCAATTCCAATCAAATTCAGATTCCGATTCAGACTCGGTGAGACAAATTCGTTGGCGGCGCATCGGACTGGGCGGGCAGAGGCGGCAGACTGGGCGGGCAGAGGCGAGAGAGCCGCACGCGCATTGATGATCTGCGCGTCGGCGTCCATGCCGGCAACGGACGCGACGCGATGCACGGCCGTGGAGGAGGCATACGGCGGAGTCATGCGCGACGGTGGCGGCCTCGGGCGCGGCGTAGGACCCCGGCAGAGGCGCTCCCGCGTGCCGGGCACCCTGTGCGCGTGCGCGGCGTACCCACGTCGGCCGCCGCACGCCACAGAAATGGCACCGCCGCTCCGCACTTCCCGGCGCCACTCGCCGCTTTTTTTTTTTTTAATCGAGAAGAAGAGGAAGACAGAACGGGAGAGGAGAGGAGCCACGGGGAGCGGAGCGCCGTGGCCCGTGAGTCATGCGAGGCCATTGGGCCGGAATTGGGCCAAAAGCTAGTGACTGATAGGACAGTTAGGCTACATTAGAATGGTCTGGACGTAAAATTTTGTCTTTTTAGATTGTGGTGCGTGGTGATGCTAGCAGGGCCTATTGTAACTGATAGATATAAGCCTGGTTATTCAGCGATTGTAATATAATTTTAGATTTGTTGATAAGAGGGCAAATCACATGCTCCTGAAGAAAAGTCCTTCTTGCCCTCTATCAAAGAAAGCGCCTATGTCAATTCTCACGTAAGATGGGCCTGGACGCTTCGCAGGGACGAGACACGGGCTAGCTGATCTGTGCTCTTTCTCTAGCTCTGCAAGTTGGAACGGGCCCTGCCTGGATAGCATGGCGGCTGGCGGGGGCAGTATCAACATGGGCTCGGGCAATACTTTCCGCGGTCCGTTGGCCAAACTGGGCCTCGCGGTGCTGCCCCCGGGACCACGGAACGGATGGAAGTTGTCTCATGAACACAATAGTCAGCACATGTACATGTTTTTGAAAAACACATCTCCATGTCCATTTAACATTTACTAAATAAATTGCTCTCTTCATTCTAAATTGTACGCCATTCGTTCCAAATTATATGACATTTTAGTTTTTCTAGAATACTTTGTTCTCTTATTAAAAAAATATATAACATGGTGTATATCTGAGTGCATAGTAAAATTAACGTATCTAGAAAAGTTAAAACATCCTATAATTTAGAACGAAGGGAAGGGAATAAGTTGTTTTGACTTTTCTAAGACTATACTCTAAACGTAAGTAACTTGCAAAAGTTAAAAAAGAAACTCTATTGTTGACGTAGGTATGTGTGCTAATTTGTTAGCTTGGCACGTACTTGAGCGGTGAGTATGGATGTAAATGGTAAGGATATTTTCTGACCAGACGTCCAACCGAAGAGGTTCAAAGTGGCACACAAACATGCTTTTTTTTCATTTACAGAGAACTAGGCCACAAGGAATAAGAAGTTATAAAATTGGTTGGAACCACCAACCAGGACTAGAATCCTCTACCCAACGGATAGTGCAGCAGGCTTTTGCAGCAGAGACCTTTAGTCCGGTCTGTGGTTCAAACCGGAACTAAAGGTTGCCTTTCAATCCCGGTTGGAACCACCAACCGGGACTAAAGGTCCAGCTGGCCTTTTATCCCGGGTTTTGGCTCCAACCGGGACTATAGGTTGATCTTTTAGTCCCGGTAGGTCCCCACCTATATATACCCGCTTCCACTATTCCCCTAGCCTGAGACACACCGATCAAATCTTGGTCTTTGCTTATTGTTCATCCGTGCTCTTGCTTGGGAGAGCAAGTTCTTGCTCTTCATCTTCAATCTTCTAAAGGTTAGCAACTTCTTCTAATCTTTCATTGCTAATAATGTAGATCGTTTCATGCTTTAGTAATAAGCATAGAAATATTGTGGTTTTTTAGATTTGGAATAATAATGCTGGATTTTATTTTTATTTATACATCATTTTTACACAACCTTAAACATTTATTGTTTTCTAGATCTTTGTTAGCAACATTATTTCTTGATGAGAGTTAATAATCGTTAAACATATCTTAATGATTTATTGTTTATATATGGGGGGTTCTATATTTATTGGGATGTTTTTCACTTTTTTTAGTTACGATGAATGGCGACGGACTTCCCCAGCCACAGGAACCAGGTTTTTCACCCTGGCGATCTTCCATTTGCGCCATCACCAGATAGGGCTGTTCTACATTACCTAGGTCCATCAATAGTATGGAATATTTTAAGTTTTACGTGCTAATATAATTTTTGCATGTATACATTCATTCATAAATATGATTGTTGCATATATCACATACTATAAAACCGGTCAAGTTGCTGAAAGTAGCACTATGGCTGCTCGGGGTGTGGGATATCTTCGAGACAACGACAAGTGAGGTCGTGAATGATGAAGGAGGCGAGTTATGGATGTGTAGTGTCGCCTTTGACATCCTCATTAGGTACAATAATGAGGTGCGCCAGGATATCGTGCAGACTGTACGACGATCACTGATCAAGATAGGCGCCCAGATCGATGTCATGCTGCTTTCTTTGCAGACAATTGGTTACCGTATGTCTGATTTCTCGTCCTTGAAGATAGAAGCTTTACGTCAGCACAGTCTGGATGTGCCGCGAGTAAGCGAGAGACATGCAACATTCAACTATATAGATGTGGTATGTTGTGTATGATATGAGAGTAATGTTTATTTATTCTTATTATTATATGAGTGTTTCCTGATATTTTTTGTTTGTCCGTTTGTAGGTTTTGCTCTATGATTTCACCTATGTTACATGTGGCTTGCAGCCCATTCTCACGCAAGCTCTTAAGCGACTAACGTACTCCTGGGATTTCGTGGAAGCGATAGGCCAGAGGACGACAACTGACATCTAGTATTGCGTGAGATTTAGGCAGAACCAGGTCATCGATAGTCCATTAGTAGGCTACATCTATGGGATGCCATGTCCTCGGCGTTGTGAGGCAATGGAGAGTGTTGTAGTGTGTGCCTTGCATTACATAGACAATGATCGTGGTTACACAATCCGAGACATACACTACTGACAGTGGAGATAGACTAGGGTTGCAGCTGGTTTGTAGGATCCATGTGTTAGTGAGATTTATTCGTACTGTTACGTTTAATCAGGTTTATTCGAACAATTATATACTTTAATTAGGTTTAGTTGTATGGATATTTTAATTATGTTTGTATGCAAGTTAATTATGTTTCATTAGGTTTATTTGTATGGACATCATAATTATGTTTGTATGTATTGTAAGGTTCTCTAAGATGTTTATTATTGTTTTGGTCATTTCTTCATCCGATAAAGTCGTAGTCTACATTGTTTAAACTATAAGAGAGAGATGTAAATTTGTGAACAATGTGCGGTACCACTTTGTCGGACGAAGAAATGACCAAAATAAAAGTTGTAGATCTCGAAAAATTACACAACTTTATAGTTGACAACTTTTTGATTTAAAATAATTTTGTCAAGGAAAACTATGTTTGAATTTTTAAAATTTGAAATTTGAATTTTTAAAATGTCCTCAAATGGAGAAATGACCAAAATAAAAGCTGTAGATCTCGAAAAGTTATACAACTTTATAGTTGACAACTTTTTCATTTGAAATCATCTTGTCAAAGAAAACTATATTTGAATTTCTGAGATTTGAAATTTGAATTTTTAAATTGTAATTATAATTTGTAGCATATGTTATTAAACATTTAAAGCATGAGACAAAAGCATTATAAATTGCATATGAAAGAAAATTTGTATTGCAATTTTTTAAGCTATATTTTTTTACTACACAATTTCTAATTTTTAGCCAATTTATGTTAAAGGATATGTTATAAACTATTGTATGGGTGGGAAACGAAATTGCTGGGTAGGCAACAGTTTCGCCGCGCGCCAAAATTCGGCTTTAGTCTTAGGTTAGGCCATCAACCGGGGACTTGGTCCAACCCGATACTAAAGGTCAAAACCTTCTGTCCCGGGTTGGGCCTCCAACCGGAACTAGAGGTCTTTTAGTCCCGGTTGGTGGCCCAACCCGGGACTAAAGGTACTGACCCTACATATACTTGTGTCTTCTCTTCTTCTTTCTCCTTTCAAGTGCCGCCGGATCCGCGCCACGCACTCCGCCGCGCCGCCACCCCCGCCGTGCGCCGCCCGTCCGACCTCGTCCTCTTCTCCGGCTCACGCGGCGGGTCCTCGTCCTCGGCTCCAGCGCGCACGGTGGTGCCCACTTCCTCATCGTCCGTCGGCCGGCCAACGTCCTCGTCCTTGGCTCCGGTGCGCGCGGGGCTCGTGCCCTCTTCTCCTGCGCACACGACGGGCCCTCGTCCTCGTCTCCCCGGCGTGCGGCGGCGCCCTCGTCCTCGTCCTCCGGCGGCCGGCCGGCCTCGCCCTCATCCTCGGCTACGACGTGCGCGGCGCCCTCATCCTCCTCCTCCGGTGCGCGTGGTGGCTCCATCGCCCTCCTTGTCTCTGTCCAGCGCCTTCGCGTCTCTAGCATCGCCCTCATCTCCGGCAACGCCTTCGTCTCCGGCCCTCGACATTGTCTCCGTCGGTGCCTTCTTCGTCTCCGGCCTCGGCCTCGACCTTCATCTGCCGCCAGGTGGTAATACTCGTTGCCAACCCCTTATCATCCCTTCGTGCTATGTGAAAGCGGGCTTGGAAAGATGCTGAATTTTGATACATAGGGTTTGTTGATGTGAATTTTGGTTTATATAGACTTATAAAAAAATTAACTTCAGCGATATACATATATGAATTTTGATATATTGACGTGTTATGCATTTTGATATATTGGCTTTAGTGATATGAATTTTGATATATATAGACTTAAAAAAATTAACTTCAGTGACATACATATATGAATTTTTATATATTAACTTTAGTGTTTATGCATTTTAGTATATGATAAATATTGACTACAGTGATCTGAATTTTGATATATAGGGTTTAGTGATGTGAATTTTGATATTTGTAGACTTATGAAAAAAATTTGACTTTAGTGATATGCATTTCGTGTATGAAAAATATTGTCTCTAGTGATATGATTTTTGATATATTGACTTTAGTGAGAAGAGATGGCTGGACGTCATCTCTCTCCCGCCGGAAGTCATATAGGTTTCAGCGGCTATGTAAAGTGAATGGGATTTGATCCCGTGTTGCCGGATGTACCGTTTAATCATTCAAGCATAGTAAGCAACTCTATATGTTTTCAATAAATTAATGTGTCAAATAGGTTTGTATAAATATATTTTCTGATATGTATATATATATGATTCTTAAATGTACCGTAGGTAATTGATCCAATCATTTGGTTTAAAGAGACTTTCAAAATTCGGGGTTGAGGAAGTAGTTGTTCAGACCATTAATGTAGATAATGGTCCATTAATCCAACGTCGAATTGACTTTTCCATCGCCGCTAGGAGGGGTAGAGGTGTTTGTACACATCTTAGAGATGGGAAAAAGGCACCCAAGCAAACCGTTGCACAAAAATATGCTGTCATTGCACATGGAGATTGACCGATTGATTCAAGGCCGGAGCACGGGGCGAGTTACTGGTGAGTGGTGACTGACCTTTTGATGGAGCGAGTCGGCCGCGGCGGGGGCGGCGTATGCGGTCGAGGAAGTCGTACGAATTGGGGTGCGACGCCGTCGACGTTGGGCTCTCCATCGCAACTCCACGTCGGCACCGACGCTTGTCTCGTGGTGTCTGTGTGCGCGTCGGCCGATCTGGCATACAAGCGTTAGCCCCTGCGACGCGGTGGCCCAAGCCAGCACGCCACCGGCCATGGCGGGGCGGACGACGGACCATCTCTCTAGCGCGGTGGCCCTAGCCTCCAGCCATGGTAGGGCGAGGCGCCCTCAGCCACCGGCACGGCCACGGCCGGCTCCCCGGTGCGAGATGCGGCAAGGCCGGGGTGCACGCGAATCCGCCACAACCCGTCTGCGGTCCTGTTCCGTCGCTACGGGAGGTCACTGCGGCCGACCCTCGCCCTTCTCCGGTGCTCCCGCCTCCTGCTTGGACTCTGCCCGCCTCTTACCCCTCTCTCCCGCGCCATCCGTGCCCGCTCCGCCGGCGAGCTGTGCCGGAAGATTCGTGAGTTTTCGGGCCGCGATGAAACGGGTGGAGACCCCATCCGATCCAAAATCTAACGTCCACATCGCGAGCACGCCCGATCCGACAGTTACTAAGCTATCGAGTGGCGTGGCCCGATCCATTAGCCCGCTTTTAGTGCAGGAATCGTATTTAGTGAATTCGATGTGCAAAGGAACATCTGCGCACCCCCCCCCCCCCCAAAAGGTAGGAACATCCCGCTTTATCTGTAGCTTAATTCCACCGATATAATAAATTCATTCGTACGGGAACAAAGCGCATCGCTACGGCTTCGCTTAAATTCAAGCGCAAGTTTAAGGTCACACACAGAGGTGTTGTATGTAGTGTTGGATATTAATAAAAAAATAAATTACAGAATACATTAGTAATGCCGCGGGATTGAATTTATTAAAGTCGCACAATATTGTCAAATCATGGACTAATTAGGTTTAGAAGATTCGTCTCATAAAATTAGTTATTTATTAATCTATATTTAATACATATGTGCAAACATTGATTAGACAGTGAGTAAACTTTCGTGGGGAGAAACTACACGAGTATTCCGGAAATCTACGCGACCCTCCCTCGATGATCGATGGGGAAACAGTGCCATCATCATTATTCTGCTGAAGAGTGACTGAGGACACGAGGAAACCCGCCCGTGTGTCAATGGCGATGGAGAAACAAGGCCCAGAATCCGGCCCCGGCGGTTCCGGCCGCCGTCAGGTACACCAAGGCGCCGATGGCCGGCGGCATCAGCGGAGCGACCCTGGCGGCGAACATAGCCGTGAGCAGCGTGGTGAGCACCCAGACCGCCGCCTTGGTCCTGCCCCCGTCCCCTTCCCCTTCCCCGCGCTCGAACCTGCGCAGGAAGTGGAAGAGCAGCGCGATGCCTCCGTAGGCGCCGGCCACGAACGCGACGGCGCGGGGGTCGTCGCGCGACCTGTAGATGGCGAGCGCCGAGTTGCCCGTCAGCGCGGCGAAGCCCAGCGTGGTCAGTAAGCTGTGGCGGTGGAAGTCCATGTATCACTTTCTGGCACGCGGCTCGCGTTTGCATCGTCGAATTGTTCCCAACGCATGCATCGCCATCGCTATATATAGTTCCTTGCCGTTCTTGTGTTTTCTGGAAACACGCCGAAGATTCTGGAATCAGCTATATAAATCCGGAAAAGGCTTCTCGGAGTCTGTAGGATGTTCCTAGAAGAAACATACAGACAAAAACTACTACCTGTCGTGCAGGAGGGCCACGTCCCTCGTGACGGTGAATTACTGAAATCGCAGCATCAGATGCCACTGTAAAGATGTGGAAAAAGCGCATCGAACGACCTGCGGATCGGAGTATGCTGGAGAAGCTTCCTAGCTTATCTTTTTTTTTAGGAAATCCTATCTTATCTTGTTAAAAAATAAAATTGGAGATTTGATTCGATTGGGAGAGGATGGTGCCACAACATTCATAGACATAGATGGACCCACTTCTCGTCTACACGAGTGTCATCGTAATCGAGGAGTCAATCTTTTGAGTATCATTTTTACAATTTTTTTCCATGAAAAGAGGCAGCATAGGAAGCAGCTTTCAGGAATCCAAAAGGGTACCAGTGGACAATGGTGGATGCCCTTTAAGCTTTGAATAATCGAATCGAGGCCACAAGGAGAAGGGGAACAAGCAGAGATGAAACGAAGGAAATAAGCGGGAAACTAGGGGAGCAGAGATGAAGATCTGGCTATGCGGGGTTAGAAAAATTCAAGCTACTGATGAACAGAGTAGAGACCAAGGAAAAAACATGGTAGCAGACGTACTTACCCTCGCCTTGCCGCTGCTCACCGACGGCGATGGGATGGTCGCCGCGAAAGACGACCAAAGTCCGTCTCTCCGAGCGCCGGCGTAGCAAGACAGCGATCTGCTGTCTCCGTTCTCCGTCTCCCAATTAGGGAGGTTCCTGCTGTGACCGACCGGCCACTCTGCTTTCTTTTTCTTCAACCTCCTCACCAGGTCTCTGTCTCTTCTCTGCTACTTCTATCCTTGTGCTGTAATCCACTCACCCTCCTCAGTTTTACCCATTTTAGCTTTGTTGACAGACTTCAGTGAACGCACACGGATGCAATTCATCTTGCGTCTCAGTCCTCTGACGCTTACACCAATTTTGGCAGGTGCTATGAGCGTAGTGACTCCAGCAAGACCATTTTGTAATTTGTACACCCGCTAGCTACTTCCGCTACGCCTTCTTTGTTTCCACGGCACGCATGTGGCGTTCCAATAAAGCAAACAATTTACTTATCTTTTGATTTCCTCACACGTGCTCTTTGTATTTCGCTATATTTGTCTATTCTATCTGGGACACTAAAAGTGTGTAGAACTGATTGTTCCATGCTTTGAAACATGCAATGAGTTCATAAGAACCGTTTTGCAATTATTTTTACATTTTATAAATATTTTACACTGATGATTTTTTGTATTTTTTTAAATAAATATTTTGAAAAGTATTACCGACAAAGTTTTAAAGTTTTAGTTTGATTTTAGTTAAAGCACTACTAACTATTTCTGAAAAGAGTAAGTATATATTTTAGGCGCATAACATGTGTCGATGTTTAATGCAATTCTTTTTTTTAAACAGGGAGTTCCTGCATTTTGCTATAGAAAAACCAGATTTGGGAGGAAAACTGGCTTGAAAATCATACAACTCTAGGTTAATTAAATAAAGGAAAACTAATTAAAAAAATTAATCATGGATGACTAACCCACCAACATATAGTGACAAAGGTTTATGAGGGAAACTTGCTTGAAAACCGTACAACCGATGGTTAATGGAAGAAAAAACAATTAAAAAAACTAAATATGCACGACTAACCCACGAATATATATATATCTATATTATATATTATATATATATATATATAGATAGAACTACTATCCTGTAGCTGGCTACAGAATAACTTATTCTGTAGCCACTTTGAGTTATGATAATTACTATGTTAATTTATGAGATTATAATAACTCCTTACTAAGTGGTTTAATATAATGTTATGGTAAATATCCCCATGTGTTATAGTAACCCAACTATCGTAAATATGTATTGATATTATGGTAAATTAGTATATAAAATTATAGTAAATGGAGGTGGCTACAGAATAACTTATTTTGTAGCCGGCTATTGAATAGCCTCTCCCATAATATATATATATATAGAACTACTATTACTGTAGCTGGCTACAGAATAACTTATTCTGTAGCCACTTTGAGTTACGATAATTACTATGTTATTTACGAGATTATAGTAACTCCTTACTAAGTGGTTTAATATAACATTATGATAAATATCCCCATGTGTTATAGTAACCCAACTATCGTAAATATGTATTTATATTATGGTAAATTAGTATATAAAATTATAGTAAATGGAGGTGGCTACAGAATAACTTATTTTGTAGCCGGCTACTGAATAGCCTCTCCCTATATATATATAATATATATATATATATATATATATATATATTAACAATCTGCACGAGGGAGCATATAATGCATCGTCACCGCCGAGCTTACGTCCCTATAGGGACCAAGAGAGCAACTCTGAGTTCCTACGGTAAACCTTGGGCCAACAAGCCATCATGTGTCCTAGGTCCAGCATAGAAGTAGCACCAACACACCTAAACAAAGTTCCGTGACACACACAACCCACATACACTGAGACGAACAACCATGAAGCAATGAGGAGGCAACCCCAAAGGTAGAGGCCTCACCTGAAACTGTTGAGTAAACCCCTAGTTTCCCACCCTGAGATATTTCAACACTAGGACAACAAGTGGCATGTCCAATAAAGCAAATAATTTATTAACTTTTGATTTTTTTTTCACATGTACGCTATATTGGGTAGCTCAAGAGAATCATGTTAGTGTGTTTTTTTGTCCTATTGAACCTTCCTTGGTAGTAATTTAGGGTTTAGATATAGAGGTTCCAGATTATAGGAGCATGGATAATCAGTGTGTCAAATGGTGAGGGTGAGTAGCCAAGGCGGTACTGATAGTCGGCATGGTTACGGGGTCATTGTCTAGGCTAAGATGGTGTTGAGGTATCATTGCAGTAGTGGTTAGCAAGAAACAAAGTTGTAGATATTGACGACTAAAACTTTCCATTAGGCACCTTTTCTCATTTGAATTGTTTAGGGGCACAAATATTCATTACAATATCTAGAAAAGTCGATACACAAGGAAAATATCATCCACTCAATCACAAGTGACTTTGAGGTGGAGTGGTTAAAGGACGGAGTTACGTGCGAGGTCATGGTACATGCAGTTTTCTGTCCTTGCCCTAGGTGTTGGGCCAAACAAGTGGCAGAGTTTGATGTAAGATCTCAAGGGGGCCAAGCTAATAGATGATGCTCAAAACTCACTTCGTACATAGTAAATTTAAGTATTTGCTAAAGAAACTTTTCTAACAGAAAGGGATCAAGCAAGGCTACAATTGATGAACAAATAAGGCCATGTGAAGCTACGAATGAATCATATCATTCATGGAGATCAAGCCAAGTGTTGATTTACATTGATGATCAAGTGGCTCAATGGAGAATGATATGAAGGAGGTTCATGCTATGGCCAATGGTCGAGGTAGCATGGTTGGCTACATGTGTGAACAACCATTGTTCATCGTTTGATGAAGATGGAGATTGGATGCCTATGTGACATCAACGACATGGTGATGGAATGGAATGTGCAAGGCATATGTATGACTTGTAGGCCATTTCATTTAACCATCCATTGGTGTGTAGAGAAGTGTAGAACCAGATTTAGGATAGATAGCCATGGTTCAGAGAGCCTTCTTGGCTATGAAATTTTATCAAAGATTGAGTCAAGAAATAAGACGAGGGGTGATTGCTCTAGTTTGAGATAATGGAGGTAACGTTTTTCAACTGACACTTCAGTTATATTGAGCAAGTGGTATGTTGCATTGATATATTCCTACCGTCTTGTCGAATGGTCAATAATATTTCTTGGATAGACTACATTGCTAATATTTTTAAATATCAAATTTATGTGTAGGTTTAGGTTCAAATGATGCTATTGATGAAGAAATGAGAGGCTTGGGCAAACCAAACCATCATTAGTTCAGTATTTTTAGCCACTTTCATATTTTCATCAATTATGTTGTGAATTTAACTATGGAATTGAGATATCATCTAAACCTATGCATTTATGAGCTAGTTTTGTTATTTATCAGTATTAGACCACATGTGGGTGGATGGTATTTTGACCTAGTGCATGTGAGCATGTGGTATTTTGACCTAGTGCGGGTGGTGCATTTGCTTTGATAGTAGCCCTAGGCTTAAAATCGTTGAGCTCTGCATAACATAACCACAACTTGCATGCCAAGATGTCTTAGAATACAATTAACTCCATCTACACTATATATTAACCATGCATCCATGTTGTCAAGTTTCCAAATTAAGCTATTGTTGTCGAGAGTGCTTAAACATATAAAGAACTAGAAGAATACCCAGCATGTTGCCGCGGGTTTTTCTTAAAAAATAGTTTGCTCTCTCTCTCTCTCTCTCTCTATATATATATATATATATATATATATATATATATATATATATATCATTACTGTATGGTACCCTAGATGATATATGTGTATATATGAGCTTTGACTTGCATGTTATCTTATTTACACGATTGGGTAAAAATTGGTAAAGTAATGGAAGAAAAGCCAATTGAATATTAGATCACATTATAGAAGGATAGAACAATGAAACAAATAACATATGTAGATGACTTGTACATGGTAGATTAAAATATTGCACATAATAGAGATAATGTGGACAATATTTGTAACTAATAAGAGATGACATGGATAGTATGCACCAAAGCACGGCAGCGCGCAGAGTGAAGTCTTCATGAGGAAGTAGTACATGAAAAGTTTTGACACCCTTCCATAGTTCAAGCAGTTCGTCTATAAGAGGCTCCAAGAATAAATCAAAATCCTTCCTAGAGAGGTTGGGCTCAGGGATCAGTAGAGACATTAAAGCAATTCGATGGGTTGACACATTCCCATGGTGGCAGGGTTCAGAGGGTCTGTCACAAGAATAGGCCACATTACTATATGTCGAGCTAAAGTTGCCAAATGGATTGAAACCATCTGTGGCGATGGCAAGCCTCAAGTTCCCTTGGCATCATCTGCAAACGTTTGTGATTACTATCAAAGTGTGCCATGTCTCCCTATCTGCTGGATGGTTCATTTCATCAGTATTCTTCTCTCGCTTAGTCTCATGCCATTCGGCATCCTCTACTGTTCCTCGTGAAGCAAAGATCCTCTGCAACCTCGGTATTAGTGGAAAAGCCTCAAAACCTTATGAGGAACCCGCCTACTACCATCTGCATCCTCCCATCTAGACTCTTTGCATTTTGGGCACATTTCCATTGACTCATGATCACCCTGAAAACAACACATAGTTGTTTTTGCACACATGGATACTTTCATAACCAAGTCCCAATTCTCGAATATACTTGCATGCCTCCTCACTTGATT
Organism: Miscanthus floridulus; assembly: GCF_019320115.1. Lineage (NCBI taxonomy): Eukaryota > Viridiplantae > Streptophyta > Magnoliopsida > Poales > Poaceae > Miscanthus > Miscanthus floridulus. The sequence goes on from NC_089598.1 coordinate 13,892,672, forward strand.
TTGGTGCGTTGCTCCTAGGGAATGCATCTGATAGCAAGGCCAATAGTTCATCAAAATCATTGTTTGCTAACTCGGATAGTGGGACTTGATATAGAGCAACCTGATAAGGAAGGAGAATCTTTAGTAGATAGATCCAGAAGAAACTGATTGCTTCAAATTAGCCAACACTCTTTTAAAACTTTGGCTCTCTTCCTAGTCTGCTCTTCAGATGTCAACAAGTTTCTAACTAAATCATCAAAATCTGGCAATATGTTTCCTGACCTTTCGGATTGCTAACCTACATTTTATCATTGGTTTTCAGAAACGGAACATTCAAATCAAGTAGATGTTCTAAAAAATCCACTTCTTTTCCAATGCCGATCATACCGAGCGCTTAGAAGCAGAGGTACCACCCACGGCTTAAGTGGACAAACAAGGCAATCTAAGAATTTTTGTTTTGGAAAGCCGGGATCAAGGCTTTGCGGAAAGGATTTGAACTCGTGATGATTCGTGTTGGCCTATGTTTCTCTGGGACTATGTTTAAAACCTTGACGAGCTTTAGCAGTATGCTTGGGGTCCAGCGGTGAACATACTCACCTTAAAGAATTTGCAAGAGGTGGCCCAAACAGTACAAAACCAGACAACTACTGGGAAGAGTGGCTGCCCAAGCATTTCTGGATGCTCTTTTGCACTGACGGTGATTTTATATATCATAAGTACATATGTATATATATAAATGTTTCATTCATTTCTCTTATTTTTTATTGAAAACGATTTGTATTGCAACTGATTGCAGGTCTGGAACTACGAGCATACTTTTCTAGAGAGAGTCCTTGTTGGCTCAAGTTGAGACCGTAGTGCAAGCTCATCAAAGAAGGAGGTGTGGCCTTTATAAGCCTATTTGACATCTACAAGGCACTAAAGCTTCAACCTGGCGGCCTCTGCTCCGATATATCAGAAAAGAAAACCTTTTTTTACAGTATGGGAATTTGGCCCAATAGTCCCTCCAATTTGAAGTGATCAAGCCACCACTGGTACCAGTAGGGAACTGGTACTACCACCTCCTCCAGCTCTAGCTGAGCTCTCCAGTTCTTCTCCATCAGTAAGTTGCAATGGGAGCATCTCAACATCCTCTGGTAGAATCTGTGTAATCCAAGCCTTCTGGGACATCATCCACCCGCAACTGCTTTCTCTCTTGCAGCTCTTTCATAGCAATGGCCTTTATGTTTGGAGGCTAACCCAGGCATCCATCACTCTCCTCCCAAAGAAAAAAGATGCCAACACCGTCGAGGATTTCAGGCCAATCAGTATCATTTCGAGATTCATCAAAATCGTTTCAAAGAAGAGGAACAAACATTGTCTTTAACAACACTCATCCACTTATTGACATTGACACGTATCAATCGGCGTTTATCAAGGGTCGCTCACTCATAGAAACTTTATTGGTTGTGACAGAACCACTTATCTTTCGCCACAAACATAAGATCCCTATGGTCCTACTCAAGGTAGACTATCGCAAGTCATTTGACCGAGAAAGAGAAGAGTTGTGTCTTAAGGTAAAGACGAGGATGTAGAAATCCACACACACTTGTCTTTCAGGCCCAGCCCACCAGGGATTTCCAAATCGTTAGGTTAGCGGCGGGTCTTTCTTCTTCTGGGTGAGCTGCGGAGCTACTTTTTCTTTCTTTCATTCCATCTGTCTCTGTATGCTTGGGTGAATGCCATAAGCGGATTTATATGC